>NC_064641.1:533491797-533604297 GCF_023864345.2 Schistocerca serialis cubense | reverse complement strand
AGGACTATAATGTTTTTATTTTCAAAACGACGACCCGATTCTACAACGGAGTGTCTTGTACCTGAATATATGCACAAATCTGGGGTCCTTTTTAAAATTGTATAATTAAAGTAACTAAGTCACGTAAGCCACAGTGGCTCAGCTTTCCTGTTTCCTCAATGTTGTTATGCCTCTGGTGTCTCCGCTCGCCCGCAGCACGTAGTGATCGCCCGGAAACGTTGGAACCAGTTTTTGCCAAATGAGCAAGTAGCACCTGAACTGCGTCTGGCCAGCATCTCGTCTGACGTAGTTCCATGGGCTTTTCAATTAGCTGTGAACCAGCGTTTGATCGGCCACGCCAGAAATAGTGGTGACGCTATGGCTTCCCAATTAATCGGGATTCTTTGCAGATAGGATCGATGTTGATGCTAACCACAGCCGGGACTAAAGTGGATCTCTTAAATTTCTGGCAGCAAACTTCTGCCCAAAAAAGCGATATGCATTGCTAAGGTCACAAAAGGGTCGGGGAGTAGCGGAGCAAGAGGAGGAGGGTAACTGAAGCTTGTTATTAAAGAAAGTGATAGACTGTGCGAAAGAAGGTAGAGGGACGACGGGTTTAAGATCTGTTATTACAAAAGGAGGCCGAAAATTAAATTTATTGTTTAGAAGGTCGTTTGCTGGATAAGTGAGGAGAGGGGTACATGGTACATACTTACTGGAATTACAGAACTCGTTAGGAATAACTTCCATGACAATGGATGGAGCCATAAAATTAATGGAAGGACAGAGATTAGACTGAGAATAAATCCTCTGTAAGTCAGTTTGTATAAGGTGGTTGAGAGACTTCGGCTGTTAAGTACACAATGTAAAATTAAGAACGCCTTCAGCCTCCTGTCCGTATTTATGCGAGCAATTTCGGCCTTTCACTACTCAAGGTCCCTATATAGACACAACAGCAACAGTTAGAGTAAGGACTACATAACGAAGGGGAGTTTTCCTACATATAACCACTGTACATAGTTTCTCTCTCAAACTGTGTTTCGCCTCTTCATTATGTAGTTCACACTCTCATTATTGTTGTTGTACTTACACAGGAGCATGAAGATGGCATAGTGAAACACTGAAACTGGTCACATAAATAAATTGCACTCAAAATACAGACGGCTGAAGATGTTCTTAACTCTACATTTTGTACTGAGAACTTACATCCCATCTCACCAGCGGAAACGGTAAAGATACCTATGTTTGTGCCAGGGAATCTGTTTTACGTTAGTTAAATGCCGAATTTCCACTTCATTCCAATCGAATTCGATGGAATGTTCCGTTCACTAACAGAGGCTCGTTGAAAATTGCGAATACACCCACGCAGTCGTGCTCATCGAGATATTTCGCTTAACGTGACAGGGTACTTCGTGCACTCAACGTAACATTCTGCATGAGCGGGCAGGAGACTAGCGGCCACATTTAGTGCGAACGTTGCGAACGACAGGTAGCGGCAGTGGAAAACGCACAGAACGCCGTGTGACGCGGCCAGCCCTCATAACGTATAAATTTCCGCAAATGTTTACTGCCGTTGTAGCCGCAGATGGAAATGCCGTTTCATTTATGGCAGCATCACTGCACCGGACGCCGTAACGCCGACACAAACAGTCCAATTATTTAAAAATATGCATCGTGTCTGTCACGAAAGGCCGCCGTAATGTGGCTCTCTGTAGGCAAAGGGGCCGTCAGTCAGTCAGGCGCAGAATTCCCGACTGGCAGCAGCGGCCCAGCGCCCCCCCCCCCCCCTCCCCCCACCCGCCACCGTTACTCCGCCACTGCGGCGCGGCGAATCAGCGCGAAATTGCGACGCATTGCCGGCCCCCTGATATCCTGTAACGCAGAGCGCGAATTCTTCACCTGCCGCAGCAAACAGCTGTTTTGTCCCCTTTCGACCAAACAGTTTACTTTCTCTCCAAAGACAAGATCAGTAAGGCGCTGAGCCAAGGAAGTGGTGATCTCGTGGGCAGTATGGTACCCGCAAAGACATGTTTTACCAGTTGCCTTTATCATTTCTATTCCCAATTAATGCATTTAATAGCGGGATGATTCAGCAGCCAATGATAAATGTTTTCCAGAGATAAACAGTCTTGGCTGCAAAGCAGGCTTCATTGTTTTATATTCTGCCAATGAAGCCTACCACAACAGGTTCTGAACACATAGGCTACCGTGCATGAAAATGTATTGGCAGGAAGACGTCGTTATCAGTATTTTAAGAACATTGCGTAGTGCCTGATGTAAAATAACGTTGAGAACACAGGAAGTAAGATTTAAAATACATAAAAGACCTCGAGCTGTGCCCTTGTAGGGTATATAGCGCAATCCAAAAGACAGTACAACGAGCGTAAGACCTACAGAAAAGTGTTGCAGAATGTAAACATACAAGAAATGCCGTTGCCCATGTTCTGGCATCCAAGAAAATGGCTCTGAACACTATGGGACTTAATATCTGAGGTCATCAGTCCCCCAGACTTAGAACTACTTAAACCTACCCAACCTATGGACATCACACACATCACTGCCCGACGCAGGATTCAAACCTGCGACTGTAGCCGGAGAATGATTCCGAACTGAAGCACCTAGAACCGCTCGTGCACAACGGCCGGCCAAGCCTGAAAGAAAGAAAAAAAAATGTGGAACTGTATTTCTTAAATGTTCACATTTTGTGATGAATTTCTGTAGGCCCCATCCCGTTTTTGGTGTCATTTGGATTACGGTTGAATACTCTAAAACAGCACAGTGCGAGGTCTTTCATATATTTTTAACGTGACTTCCCGTGTATATTGCTTTATATCAGGGCATCACACAATGTTCTTAAAATACTGATTACAGTGTGTGCCTGTTACGACATTTGCGATGACGGTAGCCAATGTGTTTAATAGTTACTGTGCCAACCAATATGGAGATGCCTTAAACAAGGTGAAACGTGTTACTGGCGAAATATAAAATAATATAGCCTGTTTTGCAGTCAAGACTACCTCTTTAAAATATTCATGACATCGCATGTATCAATTTTTGATTTAAATAGATGATTTATAGGGAAATGAAGTAGCATTAAAACAGTGTAAAATTGCAAGGAAATCTGGAAAACCACAGGGTATGAGACATGTGCAGAAATTAATGGTTGTCGGTTGTTTAAAAATTGGAAAAGGAGGTTTGGACACCTTGGTTATATAGAAAGGTAAGGACCAAGATTGTTGTTTTGGGAAATACCGCAGTAAACTTTCAATAAAATCGCGTACATAATATAATGGGAAGGCATCCATTATCTTCTTTTAGTGATACTGTAAAAGTCATTGTTTTCAAATATTTGCATATTAACTGTATATTTTTAAAATCGTAAATTCCATCTAAGATTTTACTTTCCAAAATACGTCGATGTGTACTTAACATTATTTTGTTGCAGGCTGAATGCACTTTATAAAGATTATCATTAACTTATCACTTCCCACTTGTTGAAACATTACCGTGAAACGTCACAAAAATATGGATTTAAAGGGTCCGAACTGTCTCATTTTATGATACTGAGATATGCATTACCAGTTTTTGCAATAACAAAGCGTAATAACCTCAAAACTCAATATGTGATTCAGCACAAAATACAAGGAAGTGCTGAAAAGTAAGACATCAAATTTTTTATGTGGAATTTGTTAAAACTTCATCAGTAAACCAAACATTATAAAAATTCTACATATTCTTTCTTCATGTCTACATATTTGCATCGCTTTGCCGCTAGAAGGCTCCGAATCATAGGGCGTAACATGGCGATGTGTAACGTTACTATGACGGTGCGCGAGAACCAGCGTGTTGCAGTAGACTTAGAAATTCGAGTAGTTCGTCCAAACTTGGAGCACCCAATCCTTCGGCATGAGTCTTGCGAGTGCTGCGACATTTTCTACAATCAGACGTCTTGGGTTGGCTGTCATCGATTGTCGTCCATACAGTCTCCGACCTGTTCTCGTCCGATTTTCATCTGTTCCCAAAACTTGAAGAACGTCTTAGAGTGCTTCACTTTGGTAGTGATGAAGCGGTGTAACCGGAGGTGAGGCTGGGTCTCTGACAAAATGTCAAACTTTTTGCTGCGATGTTATCAACAAAACGGTCTCTCGCGAGAAATAAGTTCTTCGGCAGGACGATTACGTTGAAAAATGAATACGTAGACATGGAGAATAAGGATGTACACTGATCAGCCAGAACATTATGACCACCTACCTAATAGCCGATATATTCAATTTTGGCACGCATAACAGTGGCGATGCGTCGTGGCATGGAAGCAGTGAGGCCTTGGTAGGTTGCTGGAGGGAGTTGGCACCACATCTGCATACACAAGTCACCTAACTATCGTAAATACCTGGGAGAGAGCAATGAGTTATGATGCCACGTTCAATCACATCCCAGACATGTTCAGTCGGGTTCAAGCCTGGCGGTTTTCGGGTCAGCGCATTAACTGGAACTCGTCACTGTGATTCCTGGAACCACTCCATCACACTCCTGGCTCTGTGAAAAGGCGCATTATCCTGTTGAAAAATGTCATTGCTGCCGGAAAACATGATCGTCACGAAGGGGTATATGTGGCCTACAAGCATTGTACGACATCTCTTGGCCGTCATAGTACCTTGCGCGAGCTCCAATCGACACATGGATGCCCACGTGAATGTTCCGCAGAGCATACAGGAGTCACTGCCAGCTTGTCTCCGTCACACGGTACAGGTGTCAAGGAGCAGTTTCCCTGAAAGACGACTGATTCGCGCCCTCACATCGGCATGACGAAGAAGGTACCAGGACTCATCGTACCAGGCAACGCTCACCCACAGCACCAACGTTTTTTAACATTGGCAATTGCATGGGTCGTGAACTGCGGAGGCCCATCGATAGGAGTGTTCGGTGCACTGTGTGTTCAGGCACATCCGTACTCTGTGCCTGTCATGTTTTACAAGTCTGCCCAGCCTACGACGTCCGGCAGCTGTAATGAGGGGTGGCGCCCAACCTCACGGCGTCTGGACGTGGTTTCACCTTGGTTTCGCCACGTGTTGAAGACTTACACAACAGGACTCCTCGAACAGCCAACAAGTCGTGCAGTTTCCGAAATGCTCGTGCGGAGCCTCTGGGCCATCACTATCTGCCCTCTGACAAACTCAGATAAATCGCGCACGTTCCCCATTCTGTACACGGACAAAACGCTCACTAACACAAAATGGCCCGTGCGAGTGTCTGAATAGCAGTCATTCCTCGCCAGGTGGCGCTGCCTGTCAACTTGACGGTTTGTATCAATAGTAGATCGGTGGTCAAATGGCTCTGAGCACTATGGGACTTAACACCTGAGGTCATCAGTCCCCTAGAACTTAGAACTACTTAAACCTAACTAACCTAAGGACATCACACACATCCATGCCCGAGGCAGGATTCGAACCTGCGACCGTAGCGGTCACGTGCTTCCAGACTGAAGCGCCTAGAACAGCTCGGCCACAACGGCCGGCGATCGGTGGTCATATTGTTCTGGCTGAGCATTGTGGAATGTTAGTAACCTCTGTTTTATTTACAGAGCCTTAAGACTTTTCACATAAAAAATCGGAGGAACTATTTTTCAGCATGCCTTCTTAAAATTAATTTCTTTTTTCGCCTTATTACAGGATGTAAACCATTTCTGTCATCAAATTGTCATGTAAATTCATGAAACTGTGGTTAAAAACACATAATTCATCACTTTTTATTTCCTTAAATAATCGTTCATATTTATGTGATTGGCAATAACTTTTAAACTGCATTTGCATTCAGGAACATATTCAGGATCTTTTTGTGAGTCGTAGTTATCCACATCATTCTCGGATTTGTACAGATCGTCTCTGAAAATCATTTCCCTTTCACGAACACTGAACATGTCACTGCTAATGGCAACCATGTTTTTGGTAATTAGCACTGCTTACATTCACCTGTGATGACAAAGTTTCCAATAAGATATTAGAGATTTCCTCGGGTTATCGTCAAACCTACATCAACTGATATGAATAAAGCACTATGTGTCTCACGTTTTGCTTGCAGCAACTCGTTTCTTATCGACTGTCCCTTACCAGTGTTTATGATCAAGTCTTCAGTCATAAAAAATTTGCAAATCCACAGATATACTACAACAATTATTTCTCGATAGTCACTTTCTTCATCAGTTCAGTTTGCGAGCCCAATCTTTTGTGTTCTTCCTTCTTCTACGTGAATTCATCCCGTGTCTTCATGGGATTGGCATCTTATTCTGAGTTCACAATGTTTGTGGTAGAGGCTGAACGGCTGCCGCTCCTGTCACCGAGGTAACTGAAGAACTTAAATCTGTCCTCAATTTTGTCTCTAATCTCGCTGTTGCACACTTTCGTGCACCAGTTTTTACTGTTATAATATCAAGGTCTCTTTGTGGTTCTGAATAAAGGAAAAATAATATACGTATTACAGTCACTGAATTTGCCAGTACACTACACTAATCCTTAACTCACGAAGTGACTTTCCTGTACTGTATATTACGAAGTGGGTCTCTCGTAGCCATATGTTTAAACAGAGATGTAAGGCGTAAATCACTTGAAGTTTTTGTTTAAGTTAAATAATATTTATTTTTAGAATTACTTGAATGTTGCTTAAATGCTCCTTGTTAATCTTAGTGCGACAAATTGAATCTGCAGGAATTTACTTTCTATCACACAGAATCACACATGGTGTGTGTCTGTTTTTTTTAAATAGTACATATAAATGAGCTGATACAGAACTGGATCCTACATTCTGCAACATTATAGTAGCTCTATAGCAAGTAAAGCTTAACATCAAACTAAATTCTAGAATTTGAATTTGCACGTAGAAAGTGCCCTTGATAGGTACAAAAGAGAGTCTGGAAAAGTGATATTCACTTCTGAAATCCACACTTTTTTTATCAGCATAGAGTAAAAATTTGATTTTAATTAATACTTCAAGTATGTTATCGGAGAAACAAAGGATCCCACCACAAATGTCCTCATGTTCTTCCCCGAAAAGTTCTCCGCAAGCGCAACTTTGATCATTGGCTGTTGTAAAATCCTTTTTTTAGAATATGTCCCTATGTGTAACACTGACATTTTATTCCATCCACACACAATCGTTTCATCAAACTTGGGTTCAGTAAAACAAACACATTTCGGCAAGTACATTTTGTACTATACTGAGGGAAACAAGTTCACAGTTCATTAGGCGCGTCTAGGAGACCACAACAGACGTGTCAACAACAAACAAAGATGGTGATAATGCAACTGACAACAATACGTTATATGATTGACGACTTATGGAGGAAAGGGTGAGATAGAAGCGTTCCACCAGAACTGAACTTTGAGAGCGAGTTCGAAAATTTTCGCGCGGTCTCAGAGCCAACAGCTCTTGAGCTAAGGGCTAATAGGGAAACACGTTAAAAATTCACGCAAGAAACCTCTAACTGTATCTAAAATTAAAGTGTATGTAAATTTCCTCGTTTCACCAGCTGCTAGCAGGGTGATGATGTAATAGTTCAGTACTCATCCTGAGCGGTAGGTATGTTTCAGGAATCTGGCAGTCTAAGATATTTGCTTCTCAGCGCGTAGATACGCTATGTCGAATGGTTGATGCGATCCCGAAACAACAACAGTGTTATGGTAGTAGATAGCATTGTATCTGCTTCAATAAATCCAAATGCTGCTAAAGAGACTACGCTTGTCCGCCCCCTTTCGGAGTACTGCTGCACGGTGTGAAATCCTTACCAGATAGGATTAAAAGACTACATCGAGAATGCTCAAAGATGGGCAGCATGTTTTGTATTAGGGAAGAAATAGGGGAGAGACTGTCACGTATATGATAGAAGTGGAAATCAGAAAAAAAAGGCGTGCGTCTTTGTGGCAGGATCTTATCGTGAAATTGTAGGCAACAACTTTCTCCTACGAATGCGAAAATACTTTGATAACGTCGAAGTACATACGAATCATCATTATAAAATGCGTAAAATTCAAGCTCGAACGGAAAGATACAGGTGTTCGTTTCCTCTGCGAGCTGCTCGAGCCGGCCGCGGTGGTCTCGCGGTTCTAGGCGCTCAGTCCGGAACTGCGCGACTGCTACGGTCGCAGGTTCGAATGCTGCCTCGGGCATGGTGTGTGTGATGTCCTTAGGTTAGTTGGGTTTAAGTAGTTCTAAGTTCTAGGGGACTGATGACCACAGATGTTAAGTCCCATAGTGCTCAGAGACGTTTGAACCATCTGAGCTGCTCGAGTGTGAAATAATAGAAAATTAGTGTCAAGGTGGTTCGATGAACTCTCTGCCGGAAACTTAATTGTGATTTGTATGGTATCCATGAAAGGCAACCTAATCACTACATGTCACCATAACAGATTATACAAAAATTTTGACAGCTATCCGAGTAGTGGTCTATCGTTTCTATTTTTGTAAGTTTTTTCATTGTGATTGCCAAGATTGTCTTTCCCATCGGTTGGAAATCATGTTATGAAATTTGATTCAGCTAGATAATTTCCGTTAAGAGCTTTCGACATTAATAACATTTTGAAGACATACTTCGAACACGAATATTACGCTTACTGAACTAGATAGCCAAGTTGAGCAGTATCCATCAGAGTCTTGCATTTGCTACGTTGCTTAACAAGGATTTTTAACCTATTTGTGTACATCGGTACCAAAATATGGCTGGATGTTAACTGCAAGTGATACACTGTCCAGTCATGTTAATTTGACCTCCGCCTATGTTCGACGTCAACGGCAGGTGGGGTATGCAAAGCGTCTCGGGTGGACACGAAAAACAGTGCAGTCGTAAAGCGAAAACGTTAATGTACAACGTGGATGGCAAAATGGCGCTATGCAAAATTATCAGTCAGGAAACTGTGGTGTACCACGAGCAACAGCTGACAGGCGTGAACGATGGCATATATGCGGGCGAATAGATGTGCAACTGATGAGCAACTGACCGCCCAGATGGACCAAGGGTATACCAACAATGTCTTCTCAACTACTGTTCGGCGAACGTTGTTGCGTTGTGTCCCTGCTGCAGGTTCCCAGTTCATGCTCTCATGATGACTGCTGCTCATCGGCGACGAAGGCTGGAATTTGCACGGCAATACCTCAACTGGACGTCCTCTGAGTGGCAACATGGGGCATTTCCAGATGAATAATTTTTTATGCTCTATCGGAAAGGTGGAAACGTCTGAAAGCAAATACCCTGCAGCAACCGTCCGTAGTCTCCAGGCCGGATAATGGAGCGTTATGGCCTGGTGAATGATTTCGTGACATTCTCTCCGTAATCTCTTCATCCTGGGAGGCCTGACGGATCACCACAAGCGTGCATCTATCCTTGATGACCATGTTTTTGCCCCTACATCCCCTACAAGATGTTTGCTTTTCCTCGGCACGATGTCATCTACTATGAGGACAATGACATGTGTCATACAGCTCACAGTGTTACCTTCGTGGTCCTAAGAGCACCAAGATGAGTTTGCCATACTCCTGTGGCTACCAAACTCCCAGGATTTAAAGTCAATCAACAATCTATGGGACCACTAGATGTGGTTGTACGGAACTTAAGAAACAGAACAGCTGGCCAGGCCACCCACGCCACTGGAGTCGGCAAGGCTCCATATGCCTGTCGGTACTTTACAGAATCTAACTCCATTCCTATGTGTTCGTATACATAGTTCCGCTAGAGAGCGCCCCGCTAAGCGCAATAGCGCAGGCGCAGCGCTCGTCCATCTCCGCACTACGAGATGGCGCTGCCTTAGAGACGGACCAAATTCTGCTTCCGCCGATCCGCGTATTAATATGTAACGCAGCCAATGAGATTGCTGCTAACGTAGAACTTTTTCTCCTCACGGATCACACTCGCGTAGTGATACCTGAACACGCGAGGTATTATAACGAGTGTACAGACCTCCGATTAGTCAGTCTGCATTAGTCTGGTCTGTAACAGTCTATAGTCAAGTTTCAGTCTGCACCTAAGAAGATTATCATATTCCTGTACATAGACATGAAGAGAAACGTATAGACACTTTGTCAAGTATCAGAGATATATATGTGAGAATATGATTAACGTACCAAGACCAAAGGAACTTCAGATTGTCAATTGTAAATAGCATCCAGAACCAAGTTAAGTTGTTTTTATGCTTGTTATTATTTTAATAAATATGTGTGAAAATTAATCAAGTTCTGTTTAAAGTTGGTCACCGTCAATCTGCTACTCTAAGCGTCTACTCTATCGTCTGACCTAACAGCAGAAGATAAACACGCCACAATAAGACTACGAGACATATTGCTGACACTCGCCTACTTCGTTAGAGCGACGAGTCAAATAATCTGATGGTGTGTGTACCGAAGGTCTTACAGTACGCACACCACATTATGTCTCACAGCAGGCTACACTCCAAAGGATAGTTATTATGGCTTTTAGGAAGTCGTCATATTAATGCGACTTGACAGTACACTTGTACACGTATCATCGGACCATTCCCGGATACACAGGAAATAAATCTAAAAATGTCATAATGTAATTGCTACTAGACATATCATAAAGATAATAACGCACAGAATGACGATTGTTAAATGAAGACACCCATTTGAGTTTACTCTTTCGTTAAAAGGAATTTTAGGCGTTTGTGCTTATCTGAAAGAAGGGTGAAAACTCGAGGTGTCATTATGTTCCAGTTTTAATTTGTATAAAATCGGTATGTATTGACAGTTTCGTAATAGGAAATTTTGTAACGTACGTTACCATAGAGTAACTAGGACTATTCTATCGTAATGTTAATGCCAGTTGCAACTGTCAGTTGCCACTCGACTTTGATGTAAATCAAAACAAATAACAGTTTTCATGGAGCATCTAAAAATGTTTCATCTTTTGTAATTGTTACCATGTTGCACCAAGAATGACGGAAATGATAGTTATTTTAATGAAACATTAAAATGTGTTGGGTCTTAGCATGTACAGTATTTCTGCGCGACCTACGACTGTCGGTACGGTGACGCCGCTATATTTACGTCACGTCCGTATTTGTTCAGCTGTAGCTATGGCCCAAAGGACGAGAGATGCTACGTGGAGAAGGTCGACAAGTCGCAGGAACTGGAAACACGCAAACAGAGAGACTGGAGGAAAGGGAGAGGGCCAAACCGCAGAGGGCCGGGTTGCTTGAGTGGCGTTCGGTGTTTCCTGTTTCCGCTCGTGACTTGATACTCCGGACAGCGGCGCCTTGAGCGTCCGCAACAAGTCTCTCGTGGCACATGAATAATTCATAGCTTTCTGTCCGCTTGCCAGCGTCACTTGAACCAACTGCGTCGCTCATGCGTCCGACTGCTGCTTAGCGACAATATCACATCTCTGCAGCCACACCGCAGCGCAACGCAGCGCGGCTAGCTGCGAGTTTCCAGAGACAAACCGCGCGTTGGTATTTTGCGATGCGGTCCCTGTCTACTGATACGTAACACTTCTACAACTACATCTACATGATTACTCTGCAATTCACACTTAAGTGCCTAGCAGAGGGTTCATCGAACCATTTTCATACTACTACTTTACCATTCCACTCTAGAATGGCGCGTGGGAAAAAGGAACACCTAAATATTTCCGTTCGAGGCCTGATTTCTCTTATTTTATTATGATGATCATTTCTCCCTACGTAGGTGGGTATCAACAAAATATTTTCGCATTCGGGAAAGAAAGTGGGTGATTGAAATTTCATAAATAGATTTCGCCGCAAAGAAAACCACTTTTGTTGCCACCACAACTCACGTATCATATCAGTGATATTCTTACTCCTATTGCGCGATAACCCGAAACGGGCTGCCCCTCTCTGCACTTTTTCGATGTCCTCCGTCAATCCTACCCGGCAAGGATCCCCCACCGTGCAGCAGTATTCCAGCAGAGGACGGACAAGTGTGATATAGGTTGTCTCCTTAGCGGGTTTGTCGCATCTTCTATGTGTTCTGCCAACAACGCGCAGTTTTTGTTTCGCCTTCCCCACAGTATTATCTATATGGTCTTTCCCGTTTAAGTTGCCCGAAATGGTAATTCCTAGGTATTTAGTCGAAATGACAGCCATTAGATTTGCGCGATTTATCGTATACCCAAAATTTATCGGATTTTCTTTAGTACCCATGTGGATGACCTCGCACTTTTCTATGTTTAGTGCCAATTGTCACTTTTCGCACAATACAGAAATTCTCTCTAGATCATTTTGTAATTGGAATTGATCGTCTGATGATTTTACTAGACGGTAAATTATAGCGTCATCTGCAAACAATCTAAGGGGGCTGCCCAGATTATGATATATATCATTTATGTAAAGCAGGAACAGCAGAAGGCCTGTGACACTACCTTGCGGAACGCCAGATATCACTTCTGTTCTACTCGATGATTTACCGTCTATCACTACGAACTGTGACCTCCTTTCTACTTCAGTTACGAGTTAGTATATGATCTGTTCTACTCGATGATTTACCGTCTATCACTACGAACTGTGACCTCCTTTCTACTTCAGTTACGAGTTAGTATATGAGCTGATTACACAGTTCAGTTCCGCCGTACTCTCAAAGTATACAAGAGTGACAGTAAACGGAAGCGAAGTGATACGACACTAAACTGTTAATATTATGAACATATAGGCCAAGACTGCCGAGAAAGCATAGTATGCTTCAAATTTTCCACTGTTTAAGCGTCAATGCCCGTGAAACTTGTCCTTGACATTTATTTCCCACAACTTTCTATTATAAGTCTCAGTGTAAACTTTTACAGGCGTCACCTTTCTGATATTCTATCATTGTAGCAATGTGGAGATGGGCTCAGCAACTGTCGGAGATATTATTTGTACGGCTTATAGTTCATTCGGGAGCCGCCGTTCTACAAACCCTTCGGTGAAAGAAGGTCCCTGGTAAAAAGGGAGTGGTGCTGCTGCTTCACACGTCTACGGCAACCAACCACCTAACACTACTTCCATTCGTATCTATCGTTGATCCTCAACGTTTCCGCAGCTCTATAGATGGCTTCGGTGCCGACATCAGTATTTGTGCTCTGCAGTTTAATATTGGCAAAAGCCCTTCCAGTCGTCAGGGCTCTACTATGGCCATAACATGGATAGGAATGGCGGGAAGTATGTCACGTGGGAACGATCATTATCCCTGTACCGGAAGTAAATATCGACTTGGTTGCTGGATCGAGCCATTTTTCTCTGGTAATGCCACCTCTAGAATACAGCTACGACGTCAATTTTCAATTCGTTAGTATCAGAATGTACAAAGGGTAAGCCCAAACTCTACCGACATTAATATATGGAGTATTTCAGGAATATTTCCTTCTCACGGTTATTCACAAAGTAATTGCGTTTTGTTTCGTTTCTACTGACATTTATCTTTCTAGCTCCTATCTGTATATCACTGAAATTATCTGTACAACGATGACAATGTTGACGATAGTTGCTGTGTGTCGTGTTTTAAATGTAATTTGTTCTAGTCGCTGATTGCACTTGCTTTTTACATCATTAATGCCAAGTTTACTCTTCACTCTTGCTCTTGCAATGAGTTCTTCTCGGTTTTATCCTTGGTTTGTTTTTCCGGCAATGTCAGCTGCATGTTAACAGCAATACACAGCTTTGTGGGAGGGTTCACTTGTGAACAGTTGGGTCTCATGTGTGGTCTGGCTGAATGCAAAGTAAGAGTTGCCCAACAAGGTAAAGCTGAGCTGTTACCGCAGCGACGGCAGCCACATCACGGAACTTTTCTATCTGTAATAGGTGCCTAGAGAAACCAGATGCTTCCATGTTACGAATGGTTGCACACTGCAGGCCATTTCACTATTGTGAAGGTACTTTCAGTGAAGCGAACGCAATTGAAGCGATGGACAAACAAATCATAATTACGATGTTATTCTGTAACGCCCAGTCTGAGACCGTGCATCCCACACAGCAAAACTAGCTTACCGCCCGCTGCTTCGCTCGCGTGGACTGTGTGGTCTACATAGCTTTTTCTTCCTTTTTTTAATCGAATTTTTATGTTGTTAACAAATTGTAGCACCTTCTAAACTTTTAATGCTTAATAATGTCATACAAACATGGTTTTTGCGGAATGTACGTGTGATCAAAAAGCGATTCTGGTAGCTAAGTCCAAGGCTTTTGTTAATCATCCTGTTAGCGTTCTTGTGGTAATATTTCTGTGGAAACTTTCCCCACTAACACACGTTTTTTATAGGTAGGCCAGAAGTGAATTACCGGTTTTCGCTAACTTATATTTAATACGGGTGAAATAACCAAAGTAAGCTTCCTATATTTTTTACAAGAAGAAAACACTGTTTATCGTTATTAATTTATACAGCATTGAAATGCTTATACCTGTGTCTACCTTTCTACATAGTCTCAATTTTTTCGACACACTTTTGAAGACAGCGCTGCAGATTTGGTATTCCTAAGTCGAAGAAGTCTCCTGCCAACCTATGGAGGAAGCGTGTGACCACTGCTCGGACTTCATCGTCGCTCTTGAAGCGTTTGCCATCTAAGTGTTCCTTTAGCTTGAGGAAGACGTGATAATCGCTGGGGGCTAAACCCGGGCTGTACTGGGGATGGGGCATAACCGTCCACCCAAATTTATTCAAAAGTTCCTGTGTTTGACGAGTGACGTGGGGTCGAGCGTTGTCGTGTAGAAGCACCACTCCCCCCTTCAGTCGTCCTGTCTGGCGATTCTGGATTGCTCGACGGAGTTTTGTCAGTGTTTCACAATACCTGTCTGAGTTTATTGTCGTCTCAGGTTGCATGAAATCGATGAGGAGTCCTCCCTTCCGATCCCAAAACACAGTCGCCATAATCTTTCCTGCCGATTGCATTCGTTTGACTACCTTTGGTAGCGGTGAACCGGAGTGACGCCAATGACGAGATTGTTGTTTCGTTTTGGGGGTGTAATGAAACACCCACGTTTCATCCCCCGTGACGATAGAGTCCAACAACTTCTCCTTGTATCCTCCCCCGTCACGTTGTTGAAGAAAATTGCGAGCGCCGTCAAGGCGTTGCTCTTTCTGTCTGTCAGTCAGCATCCTGGTTACCCAGCGGGCACACACCTTGCGATAATCCAATTTTTCTGTTGAAGTTCATTCAATCATGTCATGGGAAGCTTCAGGAATGTATTCAACAAGTTCATGGACAGTGAACCTCCGATCTTCGAGCAGCTCACTGTTGATCTTGTGGACAATCGCATCTGAAATAGGCGGTTCTCCACTGCGTTCTTCATTGTGAACTTCTGTGCAACCCTCAGAAAAAGCCCTGCACCATTTGCGGGCGTTCAATGGAACAACGTAGAAGGTATTTTCGTCCACAACCAATTGTGCATTGCGCTTTCAAACTACCTATCGTGCTGGACGGCGACTACACGATGAGGAAAATACACTGCCTGAATTTACAACAACGGCCGGGGCACGTAATCGGAACGTTAACGGCTATAAGGCAGAAAATTCCGCTCGTGCACCTCAATTCAAATAACCAAGAACAGTTACACTCCACCAGAGACTGGCTAAAATTTGCCAACTTGAAATCACACCTTGTTGCTGGCGGGAATATCCCAACAGCCAACAACGAACTCCAAACGACACAGTGTGAACAATCGTACTTGCTGGTAGATTAACTCAAAACTCAACTTTCATGTCCAGGATCGGTGAGCCACGAACCTTGCAGCAATGGGGACAGCACCACACACTCCTACACCACACAGACGCCACCAGAGAGCCCAGCCAAACTACGTGTTGCGGAGATTTCCTCACTACTCCACGCCAACTAGCCAACTAACTGACGGCCCGGAAACGGTGAAAGGACCAAATATACGTCGACTGATGAGACGATCAACCGAACGACCAACCAGCGGTCGTCCCGCTCCAGTCTCCCTCCATTGGACAGGTCATGTGTGTTGCCAGCGGTCGGTGAGCACTGGCTGTCCGGGCCTCACCGGCTTTCCGTCCCTGACTTCACTGCTGTTGCGTTCCGACTGCACTGCTGGTCAGTCTCCAACTCACTAGTCAGACATACTATCGGTATCTCCAGAGATGGTACGACAGTGCGCTTATCGATACGCGATGCTGCTGCCGATCACGGGAAAGTAAGGTAGGAAGTTAGTGACGCCAGTAAATGGAATAAGAAAACGAGGCTGCAGTACAGTAATAGAATATGACAAACAATAAATGGCATGAACACGAACCGTGCACGGCTCATTCACCATAAAACTCAACCAGTTGTCGATGAATCTCACGGGCAGTATCTTCCTTGCGTGGATAAACCGGATTAATGCTCGAACCTAGCACTTAGCGGGAGAGGCGATCAGTACTTCCGTCTCTGACGGCTGTGTATACAACACTCAGCAATGTAGCGAATCATGGACGGGTGCTCGAGAGTGGGGAAACCACTGCACACGCCACTTTTGACGAATTTAGCCCAGCAGCTTCCCTCTAGGATGTAGCTCATTGGAAACCTTACTTTTTTTTACCTCGTATATTGAAAAGTTTTCTTAAAAATTTTGGTCCCCTATCTCATTCTCTTATATGTTGAATTTCCAAAAAAAGTGAAGCATGAAATTTTTTATTTTTTTTTGTTTCTAACTGAGAAACCAAATGCCAAGTGTCATGGGTATAGTTTTAAAAGTTATTTCACAATGAAATATTTTCATGAAACATTTCACTCCTAGTCCACCACCTTCAGGGTTGGGCATCCAGAAACAGCGAAATTTATTTTCTTTATTCCTAACAGAGAAACTAAATAAAAATTTTCATCGACCGATGTTCAAAAATGCTCACATACTGAAATAATTCCATTAAAATTTTCATCCCTTACTTCACCCCAAAGGGTTTCATTTCAAAAAACAGTGAAACCAGTATCGTTTTATTTCTAGCTGAAAAGCCTAATTCATATTTTCATGTATTTCTCTTTAAAAATTATTTCATAAAGAAACATTTCATAAAACACCTCCTTAGGGGCTGAATTTCCAAAGACACTGAAACACATTTTTTTTATTTGGAACCAAGAATTCAAATACCAATTTTCATAGAAGAAGCTTTGAAAATACTTCAGTAGTCCTTTAATAATGATCTATTTCCATAAGAATTTCACCCACTGATTCACTTCCATACAGGTTAAATTTCCATTAATGCTGGAAGACTTATATTATTAATTTCAGGTCGAGAAGTCAGATTATAGTTTCCTTCTATTTTAAAAATAAGCTAATAGCAACAAATTCAAAAAATTCATCCCCAATTTCACCCCCTTATGGAGCGAATAACGAAAAATACGTACTTAAACGACGCCTACAGTGTAAAGTCAAACCTTCTGAAAATTTCAAGTTACTAATCTTAATGGTTTGGGCTGGACGATGATGAGTCAGTGAGCGTATCAGTCATTCAGTCGACACATGGCTCTTTATATAAAGAGTATTCTGCATATATTCCTGAGCAATTGGTGTATTAAAATTATCTTGAATCACACAAAATTCGTGATAAGCTTACGTGTCCCACGACGTGTTTCGAGAGCAGGCTCTCACATTAAGATAAATTATACAGAAATCTTTCAAAAAGGCTGTCTTATAAAGGCGACCTTGTCTCTCGCTGAACTGCAACATTCCAAATTTTGTCGGTGGAGTTCGGGACATCCCCGGAAAGAACTTGCCGGTAATTATGAATGATTTTTTCATTTCATTATAACTGCAATTACTTTAGTGTATCACTAAGTAACAACATCCATAGGTTATTAAACTAAATATCATCATTAGGAAAATGTAAATTATGTGGTTGTATTTCATAATCGGTTACAACCAGTGTATTTTCCAGCAGTAGCCCCTATCCCATATTTTATGTTATTGTTAAATGAGGTCTTAGTTCCCTGAGATCTGTGGCCCGAAATCTACATTGTGCTGTATGAATGTCGTATTAATGTGGAATGTAAACTATGTGATCGAAAGTATCCGGAATCATGGCGGAAAATGACTTACAAGTTCGCTGTGCCCTCCATGGGTAATGATGGAATTCAGTATGGTCTTGGCTCACCCTTAGCCTTGATCACAGCTTCCACTCTCGCAGACATACGTTCAATCAGGTGCTGGAAGGTTTCTTGGGGAATGGCAGCCCATTCTTCACGGAGTGCTGCACTGAGGAGAGGAATCGATGTCGGTCGATGAGGCCAGGCACCAAGTCGGCGTTCCGAAATATCCCAAAGGTGTTCTATAGGATTCAGGTCAGGACTCTGTGCAGGCCAGTCTATTACAGGGATGTTATTGTCGTGTAACCACTCCGCCACAGGCCGTACATTATGGGCAGGTGCTCGATCGTGGTGAAAGATGCAGTCGCCATCCCACAGTGTGGGAAGTAAGAAGGTGCTTCAAACATCAATGTAGGCCTGTGCTATGATAGTGCCACGCAAAGCAACAAGGGGTGGAAGCCCCATGCACGAAAAACACGACCACAACATAACACCACCGCCTCCGAATTTTACTATTGACGCTACAAACGCTGGCAGATGACGTTCACTGGGCATTCCCTACCCACACACCCTGCCATCTGATCATCACATTGTGCACCGTGATTCGTCACTCCACACAACGTTTCTCCACTGTTGAATCGTCCAATGTCTACGCTCCTTACATCAAGCGAGGCGGCGCTCGGCATTTACCGGCGTGATGTGTGGCTTACGAACAGCCGCTCGACCATGGAATCCCAGTTTTCTCACCTCCCTCCTGCCTGTCATAGTACTTGCAGGGGATCCTGATGCAGTTTGGAATTCCTGTGTGATAGTCTGGATAGATGTCTGCCTATTACACGTTACGACCATCTTCAACTGTCGGCGGCCACTGTTAGTCAACAGACGAGGTCGGCCTGTACGCTTTTTTGCAGTACATGTCCCTGTCCCTTCATGTTTCCACATCACTATCACATAGGAAACAGTGGACCAAGGGAAGTTTAGGAGTGTGGAAATCTCGCGATGTAGACAACCAATCTCCCCAAGTTCGAAGTCAGTGAGTTCCGTGGAGCGCCCTATTCTGCTCTTTCACGATGTCTAATGATATGGAGTACTTAATACGAAAAAAGTATGTTTCTGGGGGTGTCGGGATACTTTTGATCACATAGTGCAGGTCTATTACCTAACATAATTCCCTGACACCAAGTGTTTGCATATCAACTTTCTGTGTAGTATGTACAACTAGCGAACCCGACAATGTTAGTCAATTCCCTATTAGGTATGGGAACTGGATACACGTGAAAATCTCCTTCTCCTCGTCCCTCTCACTCTCCACCTCCTCCTCGTTTCCTCTTGGTGCATCTCCTCCTCCTCCTCCCCTCGCCCATTCCATCTACTCCTACCCCTCTGTAGATCTCCTCCCTCACCAACTCCCTTCCTTTCTTCCCCCCCCCCCTCTCTGGGCATCTCCTCTTACCCCCCCCCCCCTCCCCAACCTCTCTCTTGCCTGAACCTTGTTTATTGCTATTGCAAACACACATTCCATAGTAGTATTCTAATCATATGAGCCAGAAATACTACTTCTCTATTTTCAGTGGACACTGGCTGCGAGGAAGAAAGCAAAAGCGATCATTGTTCGTATTAATTTTTTGTTCAAAAATACAGTATATGTAGTGAGAAGGAATATGTATACGGGAAACAATAGTTTAAATCCCCTACTATAGCAATTAAAACGAACTCCAAGAAAGAAACCACACTTGCATAGCTTTACAGCAGACCGCAGCACAGCATTTTCTCTGTCGAAGTCAGTTTTAAGAGAACATCTGTACACCTATATTTTTAAAAAATGTATAGTAAATCTACGTCTAAATGTTTATTAGAACAACGTATAAAATTTTGAAGTAAATCGGTCAGTAACATTTTAAGGTTCTTGGTAACGATGTTTCCTTCTGAAATTATAATGAAATCTAGACCTATGGTGCATACAGGCGTTGAAAAATGTCAACGGGGACAGTTGAAAAATGTGTGGCCCGATTGGGATTTGAACCCGGAATCTCGCTCTTACAATATAATCTCATTCTTCGAGAGCTGCTAGATCACCTGTGGTATCTGTTCTTCCCGACATGCCCGAAGAACAGATACCATCTCCATATCGATAAGGTTACCGGCCGATGATCTTCTTCAGTGCGGATGCACTCACATTGCCCAAATTCTTACAGGAATCGGTAGAGTGACTGCCGCGAGTAATGAGTGTAGTGGGCAGGGGCACTGCAAATGTAGTGTGTGGACAGTAAGTTGGAAATGTGAGTCTCACGCGGTGCGTGCCTGTAGGCGCACTATAGTCTGTGTCCTCGGTGGCTCAGTCGGATACAGCGTCTGCCAGGTAAGCAGAAGGTCCTGGTTGTTAGTCCCGGTCGGGGCACAGGTTTTTCAACTGTTCCCGTCGATATTTATCCAATCCTGTTAGCAGCTCAAGGTCCAGATTTCACTATAATTTCATTCTCCGAGAGCTGCAAGATCACCAATGATATCTGTACAGATACCAGCTTCATATGTTTCCTTCTATCTAGCCTATGTTTGTCGATGTAAAACTTCCGTATTATTATTACCCTTGTAGACTTGCATTTTATTAGAAATGAAACTGCCGCCTTATATTGCAGCTTTAATATATAATCTTGCTATTACGTTCATCGAATAATCGTAATTACTGTTTACCAATGTCTTTTACGCAGTGTCACAAGTACGTGGATCTTGGAAGACTTTATTTTCAGTTGTATATTTTACTTTGATTGCCATGTTTCGCAAGATACGTCGTCTGCACTTAGTTTTATTTACACTACACTCACTGAATACTGTTTGTTGACACCAACCACATGGTGCCAGTATTGAAATTAGTCTTGAGAAGTGTTCGTCTGACCTTGCCAACGACTGTATCATACACATTCTTATATTTTCACACTGTGATATTAGACTCTCAGGTTACCTCTTTTACGAAGGCCTGATATGGCAGTCATCTGTTACTATCGCCAAATTATGGTTATGGACCACAGTTTATCATCGTTGCGTTTCGTATGCTGATGTGTCTTTTATGAGGAACAAGCGTGTTTGACCCAACAAATGTATAATTTTGTAAGTATGTGAAGTTTATGATTTGACGTATATATATATATATATATATATATATATATATATATATATATATATATATACAGTTTTACAGGAAGGAAGGTTGAAATTTGAATTCATACAGATGATGTCAAAATTGTTTTTCTTTAAATATCGTAGAGGTACAGTTCATTACCTACAAAAACTGATGAATACCATCACTTTTACGAGCTATGTAGCACGTAGCAAGAAAATCTACGAAATATGCAGCTGTTCTGTTTCAAATGGCTCCAAGCACTATGGGACTTAACACCTGTGGTCATCAGTCCCCTAGACTACAACTACTCCAACCTAACTAACCTAAGGGCATCACACACATCTATGCCCGAGGCAGGATTCGAACCTGCGACCGGAGCAGCAACTCGGTTCCGGACTGAAGCACCTAGAACCGCTCGGCCATAGCGGCCGGTGCAGCTGTTCTATTTGATTTTATTTTGCCTGATTGGAAGTTTCAAGTTCCTAAATACTGTAGGGCTACAAAGATCAGAAATGAGAAATGTTCTGGATCCGTAAGGGCTCTGACTCCATAAATATCGAAAGTGTAGAAAGATATCGCTGTCAAAAATTCAGCATCGGGAAAATGAGTTAACGGCCAGCGTGAGATTGGGAGGGAGAGACGGTAGTAAAATAAAAAGAAATAAACCAGTAAGCACTGGTGGGAAGAGTCGTAGCAGAAGCTGGAAGTGCTGCGGCTGAAATTGGCTGCGGCCACGGCACGACTTCTTTACTGGCGAGCCGTCGATCAGGCGGCCGACACAAAAGACCGGCCTCGGGGTAACAATGCGAAACAGCGGCTGGCGTGTAGCTGGCTCGGACAAAGGGGTCTGGCCCACGGTCCATGCAGGCTCTCCGTCAAATTGGCGCCGCCCATACGGTCCGGCTCGGTGCGCTCCCGTCCAGTCCGGGGCTGTATTCAGGGCTAGGCGTGCGTGCCCGGCCTGGCGATGAGGTGGGCTGAGTGCTCCTCCCGCGTAGGCACAGCCCTGCCGTGGCCCGAGCGTATCACGGCGGTCCTTTCCCTCAGCCGATTACAGTTGTATACTTCCACATACTCCGCCGGTTTGACTCCGCCTATCCTCAGTTCTCGGACGCAGAAACCACATTCAACTGAGGCTACGTGGCCCAAAATATGCAACCAGAAGCAGTTTTCTTTTAGATCCAACCTGACTCTTAAATTTATTTCAGTACTTGATGCAACATTCAATATCTCACACTGATGATCGTAAATTTTATGATCACTACCCACCACGAGACTGAATGCCTCATCACACTGAGGGGACAAAACTCATGGGATAGCGGTGTGCACACATACAGATCGCGCACACAACTTTCTGAAAGAGTAGTGGCTTGGAGGATCTGTCATTTGTACCTAAGTGACTCATGTAACACACTCTGAACGCGGAATGGTAGATGGATCTAGATCCACAGAGTCAAGAGTGTGGCGAGACTAACTTCAGGCAAAACCTCTCGCCATGTACGACGCAGCGGCCGACGGCCTTCTACATCTACATCTACATCTACATCTACATCTACATACATACTCCACAGTCCACCATACGGCGCGTGGCGGAGGGTACCGCGTACCACAACTAGCATCTTCTCTCCCTGTTCCACTCCCAAACAGAACAAGGGAAAAATGGCTGCCTATGTGCCTCTGTACGAGCCCTAATCTGTCTTATTTTTTCTTTGTGGTCTTTCCGCAAACTACAAGTTGGCGGCATTAAAATTGTACTGCGGTCAGCCTCAAATGCAGGTCCTCTCACTAGCGATTCATTGGAAAGAACGCCTCCTTTCCTCCAGAGACTCCCTACCGAGTTCCTCAAGCATTTCCGTAACACTCGCGTGATGATCAAACCTACCAGTAATAAATCTAGCAGCCCGCCTCTGAAATGCTTCTATGTACTCCCTCAATCCGTCCTGATAGGGATCCTAAACGCACGAGCAGAACTCAAGAATAGGCCGTATTAGTGTTTTATAAGCGGTCTCCTTTACAGATGAACCACATCTTCGCAAAATTCTACCAATGAACCGAAGACGACTATCCGCCTTCCCCACAACTGCCATTACATGCTTGTCCCACTTCACATCGCTCAGCAATGTTACGTCCAAATATTTAATCGACGTGACTGTGTCAAGCGCTACGCTACTAATGGAGTATTCAAA
This sequence comes from Schistocerca serialis cubense, assembly GCF_023864345.2. Taxonomy (NCBI): domain Eukaryota; kingdom Metazoa; phylum Arthropoda; class Insecta; order Orthoptera; family Acrididae; genus Schistocerca; species Schistocerca serialis. Next base: position 533,581,018 of record NC_064641.1, on the reverse strand, counting down.
CATTACGGGATTCTTTTTCCTATTCATCTCCATTAATTTAAATTTACCTATATTTACAGTTAGCTGCCATTCTTTACACCACTCACAAATCCTGTCCAAGTCAACTAGCATCCTCCTACAGTCACTCAACGACGGCACCTTCTCGTACACCACAGAATCATCAGCAAACAGCCGCACATTGCTATCCACCCTACCCAAAAGATCATTTATGTAGATAGAAAACAACAGCGGACCTACCACACTTCCCTGGGGCACTCCAGATGATACCCTCACCTCCTATGAACACTCACCATCGAGTACAACGTACTGGGTTCTATAATCACCGAGAGCGACGGGTTTTGCGTAGAGTTGTCGTTAAGAAACACTGCATGAAATAACATCAGATATCAATGAGGGACGTACGACGAACGTATCCGTTAGGACAGTGCGGGGAAATCTGACAGTCATTGGGCTATTGCAGCAAACTACCGACACGAGTGCCTTTGCTAACATCACGATATCGCTTGCAGAGCCTCTCCAGGGCTCATGACGATATCGGTTGGACCCTAAACGACTGGAAACCCGTAGCTTGGTCAGATGAGCCCCGATATCAGTAGGGAAGAGTTGATGGTAGGGTCCGAGTGTGGCGCAGATCACACAAAGCCATGGACCCACTGGGTCCTCTAGTACAACTGGACCCACGTTGTCATCAAGGCACTGTGCAAGCTGGTGGTTGCTCCATAATACTGTGGGCAGCATTTGCATGGAATGCATTGGGTCCCCTAGTCCAACTGAACCGCTCATTGTCTGGAAATAGTTATGTTCGGCTAGTTGGAGACCATTAGCAGCCATTCATGGACTTCATGTTCCCAAACAACGATGGAATTTTTGTGGATGATAATGCGCCACGTCACAGGGCAACAACAGCGAGCAGTTGATTTCAAGAACTTTATGAGCAATTCGAACGTATGATTTGCTCACCCAGATTACCCGACATGAGTTCCATGGATCATTATGAGACATAATAAAGAAGTCAGTTCGCGCACAAAATCCTGCACCGGCACCACTTTCGTTATTATAGACGGCTATAGACGCAGCATGGCTCAAAACTCCTGTCGGGGCTTCCAGTGAGATGCTGAGTCCATGCAACGTCGAGTTGCTGCACTACGCTGGAGAAAAGGAGGTCCGACAGGATATTATGAAGTACTTCAATAATGGCAGCTAAAAGCAATAGATTACCGAAATGCAACGTCGTTTAGCTAAAACATAATTGCAGTTTCGACGCCGACAAGTGACGTCTTCAGACCTCAAGCGTAATCTGCCATCAACGCACGAGTCACAGTGACAAACACCAACAGAGTCTTCGAATGGAAGAATGTGAAACCAACGAAGTTATGTGCAGCGGTGCCACAATCAACTGGATTCATAATCTTCGGCTTGCCTGCATGTCCCTTGGAGGTTCAGCTGTCGTCCGACCAGAATGGGCTTGTTACTGCAACGAAGATACTGAATCTAGTTGATTTAGGCACCACTGCACAATGTTTTGTTGCTTGACTTGTTGACATAAATGCTTAACGAGCTGCTCTGTTTTCATTTGAAGACTCCGTTGGTCTTTCTCACTGTGGTTCGTACATTGATAGCAGATTACGCATAGAGCGTGACGATGACGTTTTTTGGGGGTGAACCTGGTAACATGTTTTGAATAAAGGACTTTGGATTACAGTCCAGCTGTGGGTTTTAATTATCATTATTCAGGTACTTCATGTCCGGCTGCTGTCCCACTGTCCTCAACGGATTACCAGAGATTAGGAGGTACCTCACGACTTTTGTCACCTCAGTGTGCATAGATGCATAGTATCTAATCAACGTAAAACAATATCGGGTTGCCAACTAACTTTCGCTTTGCGGCGCATTCCAAAGTAAACATTTTCGGCCACCAGGTGGTTGGGATCAACGTCGTATATTGATATGTGATCTCCCATACAATTTTAATGTGAATCAATTACCCGCCTCCACAAGTATTTGAATTTCCGACTAAAAATATTACACTATAAAACCTGTTATTATTTTACAGTATACCTTATTTTGCGTCAAAAAGTGTACTTTGAAAAATATTATGCTGCATTTAGACTGTAGTGTATAAAATAATCAAAACAGCACATGTGCAGAAGAGTCATAATGCAATATTAATATACACAAATTGTACAGAATCTTACATTTACTGCATGTAAATTACAAGAACATTGACTTACGGCAACACATACAGCAATGTCACAATGTGTACAGCATTGTCAGTATTGTTTACAATATTCTTAATAATATCATTACTGTTTGTATATAATCTTCAATCTAGCACGTCATATAAGTTCTGTCTTTCTTTTCCTGGCATCAAAATGTAGTTTCTTTCTCCTCTGTACATGTAAGACCATTAGATACTATTTATGTTATTTTTAAAGTATCGATTTCTGTTCCGGTTATTTCCAAGAATGTACTGCAAATGTAGCGATATGCGGTTTATGTTACTAAATTTATTACACAATGACGTTTAATGTAAAATAATAACGTGTTTTATAGCGTAATGTGTTTAGGCTGAAATTACAATACATATACTAAACTATCAGCCTCGACTGCAGTAATGAAACCAACCTTTACCTAGCTTTCAGCCCAAATAATTGAGCCTTCTTCTGAAGATATACCTGAATCTATAATTTGTCTAAGAGGGTATGGTCTAGAAATAAAACTAAAACAGCCATCTTAGACAAATTATAGATTCAGGTATATCTTCTGAAGAAGGCTCAATTATCTGGGTTGAAACCTAGGTAAAGGTTAGCTTCATTACAATCTTGGCTGATAGTTTCTTATATATTAGATTATCACGATTGCTGACAGCGCTGCAATGTCGGAAATATTAAATTCTAATATTTATTAAAGTGATTAATGCATTACATTAAAAATAGATGAGAAATCATATCCAAATTGCACGTTTGACGTCGACTGCCTTTTGACCTAACATGGATGCTTTTTTACTTTCCTATTTGCTGAGTTAGTCTTTCCGACTATCACGTCTTTTTCAACCTTTTGATGTTTCTGTCACAGACAAGTAGCGTAGGCTTACCTGCAAATTTCTATTAATTTTCTTACTAAGTGACTTTTTTTGGTAGATTCCTTTCTTTCCCTGTATATTTTTGTAATTGTTTTTTTCGTCGATTAGTGATAACATTCATTCAGTTAACCAAGATTTCCTCACGGATACCTTCCAACTGCCTATGTTTCTCTCCCCAACTTTGTCTCCGTATCCCACTGCTTTTCATATTTATTCTTACGGACGATCCTCTTAAATTTCTATCTACTCTTCACCAATACTAAATAGGAATCCGAGTCTATTACTACTTTCTCTGGCTGCTTGTAGATAAGACGTCCAACAGGATGTGATCCAGCTGGAAGCTTTCCAGTGGTTCCAAGTCTTTCTTATCTCCTCCTGTTGAGGCTTATACGTCGTTTCGTCTATTGCCATCATCAGACCAAAACATACAACTTTGGTGTCAGTAACAGTACCCGTAAAATCTATGAATAATAGTGTTTCTTCGACATTGACACCGAACCTTGTTTGACTAGTTACTCTCAAGTGCCAACTACTTCAACTCGGAGTAGCACTTGAATCCTACGTTGTCAATTATTTGCTGGATGTATTCCAGTCTCTGTCTTCCTCTGAAATACTTATCCTCTACAGCTCTCTCTCTATTACCATGCAAATTATTCTGGCATGTCTTAACAGATGTTATACCGTCCAGTCAGTTGTTCTCGCGGACTCTCTGCGGAACCTCCTTATTCCTTATCAATCCACCAACTTTCAGCATTCTTCTGTATCTCAAATGCATCGATTGTCTTCTTGTCTCGTTTTCCCAGACTCCATGTTTCCCTACCATACAAATCTCTGCCACAAACGTACATTCTCAGACATTTCTTCCTCAATTTATGGCCTATGTTTTATAGTAGTAGATTTCTCTTGGCCAGGAATGCCCTCTTGGCCAACGCTAGTCTGCTTTTGTTGTCCTCTTTGCTCTGTCCGTCATTGGTTATTTTGCTGCCAGGGTAGCAGAATACCTTAACTTCACCTACTTCGTGACCATCAATTCTGATATTAAGTTTCTCGCTGTTCTCATTTCTGTTGTTTCTCATTACTTTTGTCTTTCTTCGATTTACTCTCAGACTATATTCTGTGCTCAGGAGACTGTTCAGTTTTCAGAATTGTGTAGATGATATTTTTCCGGAAGTCAGATGTATATAGCCAGTCTCATACATTCTGTACACCAACGTCGTTTTGGAGTCACTTCCCCAATGATATTAGAAATTCTGATGAAATGTTATCTATCTCTTCTACATTATTTTCTCTTAAGTCTTTCAAAGCTCTTTTAAATTCTGATTCTAATACTTAAACCTTCATCTCTTCTATGAAATGAAATGATCGTATTGCACTGCCGGCCTGGAGGTCCCATCTGGAGAAATTCGGCCGCCCAGTCAGAGTTTCATTACAGTCAACGCCACATTGGGCTACTCGCGTGCCGGGGATGAGGATACGATGTTGATGGGGATAACACAACACTCAGTACAAGAGCGGAGAATTTCTGAAACCCGGCAGGGAATCGAACCCAGGGCCGCTGCATGGGAGGCAAGCACGTAACCACTCAGCTAAGCAGTCGGACATCACTTCTATATCGGCTCCTGTTTCTTCTTCTATCACATCAGAGAAATCTTCCCCATACTAGAGGCTTTCGGTGTACTCTTTGCTCCATCCTCTGCATTAAACAATGGAATTCCTGCTGAACTCTTAATGTTACCAGTCTTGCTTTGGAGTTCATCGTAGGTTGTTTTGACTTTTCTGTATGCAGAGTCAGTTGTTCACACAATCATTCCTTTTTTGATTTCTCTTTTTTTTTCATGTAGCCATTTCTCATTAACTTCCCTGCTCTTCCTATAAACATCATTCATCAGCAACTTGTATTTATGTTTTCCTGAATTTCCCTAAATACATTTGTACTTCCTTATTTCATCACCGAGTAAGGTGGCGCAGTGGCTAGCACACTGGACTCGCATTCGGGAGGATTACGGTTCAATTCCGCGTCCGGTCATCCTGATTTAGATTTTCCGTGATTTCCCGACATCGCTCCAGGCAAATGCCGGGAACGTTCCTTTGAAAGGGCACGGCCGACTTCCTTCCCCGTCCTTCCCTAATCCGATGAGACCGATGACACACTGTGTTCTTCTGTTACATATGTCTTCTTCTTCGTTAGCTGCTTGGTAGGTATTTTTTTTTTAAACATCAGTAAGTGCCCTTTTTAGAGATGTCCATACCTCTTCAACTGAACTGCCTGTTGAGCTATTCCTTATCGCATTGTCTATAGCTTTAGAGAACTTTAAGGGTGTCTCTTCATTCGTTAGTACTTCCGTATCCCACTTCTTTGCATATTTACTCTCCCTGACTAATCTCATGACCTTCAGCATACTCTTCAGCACTACTAACTTCTAATCGACCTTCAGCATACTCTTCAGCACTACTAACTTCTAATATGAGTCTATATCTGTTCCTGAGTACGCCTTAAAAACCTGTATCAGATTCCGGAATCTCTGTCTGACCACGATGAAATGTAATTGTATCCTTACTGTGCCTTCAAGTGTACCTCTTTTTTTTTTTTTTTTTTTTTTTTTTAAGGATGGGGACCCTCCACGCCCGCACCAACGTGGTGACCAACACAAAAGTTCTACTGTCACCTCCGTATGCATGTTAGTTTTGAATCAGGCGTCACAGGATGCAGGCTGTGATGTTATCCATGCGTCTGGGTAAGACTACTCATTAACATGGTCCATCAGGAGATAGAAGTGGTAGAAAACGATCTAAGGGTGGCGGTTGTAAGAGCAGAGGAAAAAAAGTGCCAAGGCCAGCGCCAAGGGAAAAAAACCTGTGCGACAGTAGGACGGGTAGTAAGGGCAGTAGCGGCTTGCTAGCTGCGACAGAGCATGCAAGGTGAGGGGGGTTAGCGTGAGGTATCGTGCAACGTTACCTATGTACTGCGTGGTCGTTAGCTGGGTCAGTCCCGTGCTGCGGCTGGGCTCGCTCGTTGTCTCCTGGGCCGGCCGCAGTGGCTTACTCCCTGTAACATAAAAGTTCGGCGCGGCAGCGCGGCGACGCTTGCGCGATGAAGACTGCCCTATTGGCTTCTCGGTACCTTGCGGGGCCCGGTCCCGCAGCAGTCGGCGTTGCCACCGGTTCCGCTGGGGCGGCGGTTTTCTTCTTTGCACCCTTCACCTGCGGTGCTGCTGGGGCAACCGCTGGGATAGGCGCGCGAACGTCCTTCTGCGAGGTCGCAGGAGTGTTCGCAGGTACGACTGCACTGAGGCCTTGGGCGAAGACTGCTCGTAGTTGCCTCAAGGCCTCTTCCTTCTCTGCAGCCACGGCGGCTGCGAAGGCAGCCCTCTCCGCCGCCATGACGGCTTTGAGGGCTGCTGTGGCCTCCTTCACGGCGTTGCCGAGTTCGAGGTCACATCTCTTCGCGGGAGTTCCAGCTGCGTCCTGGCTGCCCGTTTCCGAGCGGCCGTCCCCGCCCCTGGCAGGTAGATCTGGTGCTGCGCCGTCCCTCAGCTGCACCGGGCTGTTCTCCGCCCTACGCCGTTTCCGACGTCGTCTTCTCTTCTGCTGCTGCGTCGGTGCGGCCGCGGCCGCTTCGCCGCCCCCGGCACGGTTGCGGCTAGAGAAAGCCGCACAACCGCGCCAACTGGCGACGTGCGGGCCGCCACACCGGACACAAGTCGGCAGAGCGTTGCTGCCGCGGTCGCAGGCGCGGCTGTCGTGCTCACCTGAGCACTTGACGCACCGCGCCGCGTTGCGGCAATACTTCGCAACATGGCCCTCGCCCTGGCACCTGAAGCACTGGGGCTGAGGGTCCATGCCGGTCGGGAGAGCCTCCGTCGTAACCGGGAAGCCCAGCAACTTCCGCAAGTCGAAGATGTCGCTCCCGCCGTCGACCGTTTGCACGGTCACGACATAGAGCGGCGCCCTCTTCCTGTTGGTCCGGTTGTGCAACCTTGCGGCTGCATTACCAAACCCGGCTCGCAGCAGCCCTTCCCGGACCGCTGCCTCATCACAGCACCAAGGCAACCCCCTGAGGAGTGCCTGAGTCGTCTTCATCCTTCCTACGGAAGGTGCCTTCTCACGCGCCGGCGGCGCGTCGACGATGTTGTCGGCCACTGCGACCTTGATCGCCCTGTGGTCGGCCACGTTTGCGGCTCGAACGCAGATCAGCGAGTCTGTATCGACAGACTCGTAGACCACCTCGTTCCGAGCGCAATTCGTCATGGTGTCGAACAGCGCTGTCCACCCGCCTTATCACTTGACGTACAAAGGGGGGACAGGCCGCGACTCGTCTTCTCGGGAGTTCCTTGCACGGTCGGCAGACTCAGTGAGTTGCACAACCGAAGGACCCTTTGTAGCGGCAGGTTTCCTCTGCGCACCCTTCCTTCCCATGCTGCGAGGCGCGGAACACAACAATTTGCACGCGTTGTAAGAACAACGCACGACAATCTGCTCTCCGCGGCGCCCACAGCACAGAAAACCTCTTCACGAGCTCTCAACGGCCGAGTAAGCCTCAAGTGTACCTCTGCCCCTTTTGATTCTTTAATAGAGTATTCGATATTCGTAGCTGAAGTTTATCGCAGAATTCACTTTCTTTTCCGAGGGAGATGCAATGATAACCCATCATCTGCATGGCGACTGTAAGTCAAATGTCTACAAGCGAAGCGAGGAGCAGAAGCATAAGAAGACACGTCGACACCCTCCGATATCCTTCTCTTGGGACCATCAGTCATGGAAAATTGACCTCTTGCAGCCACCGAAAGCAACGCTTAAGCCCAGGCTACTCGACACTCAGCGTGACTAGAGGCCACAACACCTGACATTCTACTCCAGACACGTCTCCGCCCGACGAGCTGGCCTTTGCAGCCGACCTCTGACGGAGTTACCTCCGACTCCCCACAACCACTGCCCGCCAGTACCTCATGGATGGAAGATACGGAAGAGGCCGGGAAGTCGACAGCCGACGATGTACAAGCACGAGGGTGCCCACCATTCTGCACACAGACAACGACCGCAACACTAGGGAGCGGCGATTGCGCCACAGCTCACGGTTCGCCTTCGCACATTAGTGACTGATAGCGTCCTCTCACAGCGAAGATGGAATTCAGGTATATAGAATTTCCACCATCAATGTCAACAACATACGTACCTCCCAGTACCAGAGGGACAGCACTCAAGTGCTAGGGGTGCGGCTTATAGATGTCTACGGTCCGTCTGGTTACACACGACGGCGAGACCATGCGTGACTTTTTATGGAAGAATTGTCTTGTCCTTTGCAGGGAAGATATGACGAGATCGTTCTCGACGGCGAATTCAACAGCGCTCTGCTCGAAGGATGAACCCCTGTGACTTTCGCTCTGTGTTGAACTAGTAGCCCTTGTTCGGAACCTTACTCTGGGGTCATCTGAAAAGAGATCGTATCGCGTTCATCCATTATACGAGCCATTCATCCAGCCGCACTGACAGGATGTATGACTCTAGTTGTGAGATGGAGACCTGTGGCAAACTGCCTTTACGGACCGTATCACCTGCATAACCAATGTAGTCCTCCATAGCCATCACCTGAGGCTAAGCTGAAGCTCCTGGAAGCTTAACACTGATAACCTAACCTCCTCCGTCTGCAAACTCGTGGCCGACGATGCCTGGCACTCATGTGACCGCCGCACTGGAGCATATCCCACAGCGCTGGAGCAGTGGATTGCTTGTGCCAAACCAATCATCTGACGTTCCTTGACTGCATACAGTCCCGACGCCGCAGAGTGGAACCAGCAGTCACTCAACGGATCTTTCCTCACCATTGGCATGTTATTAAAAGTCAATTACGAATCCCCCACACTTCCCCCAACTGAAGGAGACACAGACTTGTTCTTGTCCAACACAGGGCCGCCACCATTTTCCTGAACACACATCTCGAGCAGTGGAGGCCTTCTAATCCACATCCGCGGGGATAATCCTCAAGCCACCGCACTCAGCATGGCGGAAGTTACCCTGTACCACTCACTACTAGTCTGCCCGCAAAGCCTGACTGGCCTCCACTTGGAAATCGTTGAACCCACTTTCTCTCGCACCCCCGGTAACGACACGAAATGTTTCTCCCTCTTTATACCATTCAAGCCATTTTTAAGTCGAAGTTAGCTATGTTCTCTTCGCCATACCAGCAAGGCGTCATATGACGAGGAGGACGTTTATCGGGTTCACCAAAGGGGTCGATCCCGAAAAGTCACAGACTCGAAGCACCTACATGTCTGTGTGGAAAACGATAAAGACTGATCAGATGGACACTGATGCTGTGTCCACGTGGCATTTGACGGCCAATTTCGAACAGGTGACACAGTTGACTTCACAGGTTCTAGATATCAGACTCAACCAACTTCACCGCCTGCGGAACGCTGGACACGGATACACATCGTCTTTGTCGTGGAGACGCGTGCGGCATCTGGCCCCTGATTTGAACAGTCCTTTCCAACTTTATTCTAGTGACACAGGCAGATATTGAGCCACAGGCCTTTCCTTTCCCAGACGATACCCACTACCCCCCTACGAAAGCCTACTACGCAGACCTATGGATCAAAAGACACAAGATTCATTACCTATTACGGTATAACACCAAAGATGTCTTGCACTTCTGGAATCAGCTGCTATAAAGGCACACCAAAACTATTCGCAACCAGAAGCATAAACTGTTCTGATCCAGTTACCTAGGCAGTGCTTCCCACAGTCCTCATGGCAGTTGGAATCTCCTGGGTCGGAGATGACACCAGTTCATGAACTGTAGAAGCCGAACACGCAGAACATCACTCTGGGGACTCATAAAACTTTACTTGAAGACGTACCTGATAGTTTCAGAGCCGGATGCGCCATGCGACAGGGATCGCTAAGCGCCGCAGCCTTTCTCCCTTGGGAGAGATTTTCTTTATTTATTCCTTATTCTTTCTTTTCATTGTCGACTTAGTTACCTTTTCACAGTAAAAATTAAAAAGATAATAAATAAACAAATACATAAATAAAAAATTATTACTCTGGATTTTCAACACGTTCCACCCTACATTAATTCCCAAAGTGAGTATCGGCAGTTACGGTGACGGTGGATACCGTGGCCAGGCCCAGAGATCCGACCCTTGCCCGCTCTGCCTCTCAACACACAGCGACCGGTGGAAGAAAAGTCTCGGGTTCGATCTCCGATGGGTCTTAGGATTTTTATATGATACTTTCTTTCCACTACTTGAAAAGAAAGGAAAAAGTGACGCAATGCTTAGCTCACAGGTCTCGCATTCGCAAAGACGACGGTTGAAATCACCTTTCGGCCACCCAGGTTAAGGTTTTCTGTAATTTCTGTAAGTGGTTTCAAGCAATTTCCGCTATGGTTCCTTTGGAAAGATGGCAGCCGATTTCTTTCCATATGTCTAGGTAATACGATCTTGTGCTCCGTCTGCAATGGCATCGTAGTCGACTGGACGGGCAACTAATATAGCTTCCTTCCTTCCTTGTTTCTAATTTTTGATATGATGGCGGCATCTGAAACGACGTAGTAGATAATGAACTCTATTTACCTGATCTACAGGAATTTATTCACAAAATATTATCATTAATGAGGGACCCATAAATGAAATTTATTTTCTTTGTCAATGCAGTTGAGACAGTGCATTCGCTATGACTAACTGAACTTTAGTACAAAAGTCAATTACACTTTCAACTCTCTTATTCCCATTATCAACCATTTATTCTCCTGTAACTGTCTTCTGTTTCATCCACTATGACGGCATTCCAGTACCTGATGGTTATTGAAGGGTTATCTCGTTTTACATACTGAATTATCCGTTTGTTTACTTTCTCTGTCTCTTCATCTTCTGCTTATGACGTCAACTGTATACTTGAACTACTGTTTCTGTCGTTGGTTTGCTGTGGATTATAATGATAAATATCCTGCAACTGACCTGCTCAGTGAAACACTCTAAGCCCCGTCTTCATGTTCATAATGAATCCTAGTCCTGTTGTACCATTTTATCCCACTGTTGATAGTACTCATTCCTCTGACGAGGTAACCTTATATTCTTTCCAGTTTACTGGTCCCCTCTATATCTAGGTTCTACCGTTCCCCCTTTCAGATTTTATAGTTTCCTACGAGATTCATACTTCTGACTTTCCGTACTGCAACTTGTACGATGTAACATTGTCACTTCGTTTGTTATTCAATCGTTTTCTCAAGGCTACTTCCCCTTTGGCAGTCCTCTCCCGTAGACCCGAACGAGGGAGTGATCTGGAAGCTATTTCCACCGAAGACGTCATCACGACACTTTTCAAATGGAGGCCACTTGTCCTGACGATAGTCATTATGTGTCTTCAATGCGATAGTTTGCGTTGGTTCCTGCATTAGGAAATAATGACTTCATTATTCCATGAACGCCGCTTTGTCCCTAATTACCGTGTATTTCGACAAGAGAAGCATTGCAAGAAGATTGTTTCCTTCTGGCAACAGAGCTGATACCTGCACGCGTGGAGGATATCGTTACGTACACGATATGGTATGATATACGTAAACAAAACTGAAACTACCCGTAAAGTCCAGGGCAGCTGTTGTTGCAGCTCTCTGGCGTTGAATGTATTTCAGTGAGATACACTCTGGCAGCCAATTGGAAACGAGTAAACATTAGTTTTGCTGTTGGCTTTTAAATATTGCCAACAGATTTACAGTGGAGAACGCGAATTACCAACGAGATGCAACGCTTCAGTGAACGTCATGTATGTACAAGAGCGTCGCAATTACCAGCTGCTCAAATATACTTCATAATCTCTGATACCCGAAACATCTTGCTTCTCGTGTCTACTATTGGAGATGACAGACTACAAGAAGCCATTGGTATTACTGGAGAAATAAGGAAATGAAGAATAAATAATTCTGTAGTTTAAGGAAGTGTTACATACTGTATACTAGTATCTTCATTCCACATATATCAAAAAGGAAACGTGTGAACAATTAGTGAGACAGGCATAGAAAATTTATGCCGTACTCCGTCTCAAATTACTAATGTGAGTGAAAAGTGACTAATAAATCAAATGGAAGCCTCATGGGTAGAACAAAATCAGTGAAGCTACTTAAAAACGTAAGTGAGGCTTCCGAGTAGTTTCCCAACTCCTTTTAATTCAGAGGCAGCTTTCACTCTGCAGATGAGTGTGTGCAGTATGAATTATTTTCTATGTTTTGTCTTTGCGTTCCAGCACCTGAGCTATATTCTTGGAATATTCAAATGGCTCTGAGCACTATGGGACTCAACTTCTAAGGTCATCAGTCTCCTAGAACTTAGAACTACTTAAACGTAACTAACTTAAGGACATCACACACATCCATGCCCGAGGCAGGATTCGAACCTGCGACCGTAGCGGTCGCGCGGTTCCAGACTGTAGCGCCTAGAACCGCTCGGCCACCCCGACCGGCTGAGAATATTCTTCACAGATAAGTTAAAATAGTCATCTATGAAAGTTTCGCTTAGTAGCTGCCGAACCGCAGAAATCGATTACTATAGGAAAAGAACATGACTGTCTTTACTCAATATACAGTTTCAATACGCCATTGCCAGAGGAATCAATTTCTTGAGCACTATATTCTGAGCTCAACAATATTTTCAGGTATGTTCAGAAAGCAGAAATTCTGATCTCTGCCGCAGTCGGGCAAAGAAAAAATTCGTTGACGACAAATGAAAATTTGTGCCAAGCCCGAGACCAAACTCAGAAATGGCGTCTGTCCCTTAGATTATGTCCGAAAGAACAGACACCACTCCTAGAATATAATTTTAAACTTAGTATGCAGAATGACTGAGTCAAACTCATATACTGACCTGAAAAATTTTAAAGCTGTGAGTTGCGAGTGTTCACATTTTTATGTACAAAATTCATGTGACACCGTGTGAAAATTCAAATATTATAAGGGGTACACGGGAAAGAATGGACATTATTCCTATATGCAATAATTTTAAAATTAATATACAGAATGGCTGAGTCAATGTCATCCATTTTACACTCCAGGAAGCGTGAATTCAGCAGTGTAACATCAGGTAATTTGTACATGTTGGAAGAACAGGGAGAGATTCTGGCGTTATTACTAAGTCAGCATACTGAAACTGCTTTTCATTCCTTATACGCAAGTAGCGGCACCAGAAAATGCTATATCTTCTCTGGCAATGCCACTTACATACAGTATTACTGAGGACCGTTAGTTCTTATGATAGTCCATATGCGTTATTATTGGAATATGAACAGAAACTGTAATTTTACGGTGATTTGTCTCTCAAAGACAGATAGTTAAATACCGTAACAATCGCGTGCGCTGTACGTATCTGCTTATCCAGGATGGTATACTTGCTGCTGTTGTAGCACCAAGTTCTGGTATTAATACAAATAAAACAATAACATTACATTTTGATAAAACCCTGCACAAAAAACGACGCTATTATACTCCATCGCTTCATTACTTATAGTTCAGTTCCCGACATTCTGCGTTCCTGTCAGGTACGTAAATTGCTGAAGAGAAATGTTAGCATGATTCCTTTTTCGAATCTTGTAAAGGTGACTATTCCACAGGACAAGCTAGTAAGTGTTGTGTTGTTTCAATAGCTGCTAAAAAGTCTTGTAGTACATTAGTCGTAGCAGTAAGGATATAGCAAAAGCTTCATAACGTCTTGCCTCTTTATAATTCCTAGAGCTGAGTTATTACTGTTAATCTTGTGATAAACAAAACGCACTTAATTTTTACATTTTTTAGTCCTCAGTATTCTCTTCTTCATCCCAGAGTAGCACTTGCAACCTACGTCCTTAGTTATTTGCCTATGTATTACATTTTTTATCCTCTACACATCCCTCTACTACCATGGAAGTTATTTCGTGATCTCTTAACAGACATCCTGCCGCTTCGTCTTCTCAGTGGTTTCCATATATTTCTTTCCTTCCAGGTTCTCCAGAGAACCTCCTCATTCCTTACCATATCAGTACACCAGATTTTTAACACTCATCTGTAGCACCACATCTCAAATGTTTCGATTCTGTACCGGTTTCATGTTTCACTGCCATACAATGTTGGCTCCGAACGTATATTCTCAGAAATTTCTTCCCCAAATTAAGGCCCATGTTTGATACTATTAGATATCTCTTAGTCAGGAACACCCTTTTTGCCAGTGATAGCCTACACTTTTTGTCCTCCTTGCTCCGACTGTATGGGCTGTTTTGCTCCCTAGATAGCAAAATTCCTTAACTTCATCTACTTCGTGATCACCAACCTTGGCGTTACGTTTCCCGATTTTCTGATTTCTCCTACTTCTCATTACTTTCGTCTTTCGTCGATTTACTCTCAGTCTTGCCTGTGTAACAATTGTGAGATAATGCACTACTATCACTCCTGTAACACCAATGTCGATTTAGTACGTGATAAATCCTTGCTATTAAGTCTGCATTTCGTGGCCTAGGTTCGTAGGCTTTTGTGGCCAGTATCAGTTTCCACAAGACCGAGTCATAATGTAAAATGTTATACCAAAGTTTTAGTTACCACTTGTGTTTCTCTGAATTGGGTACTGTTAAAAATATTGTAAAAGAACTGTTGAACGTCCCCTTAGAAAAATTGTACATGACTGTGTTTGAACTGACACATAATATTTTTAGCGCAACGCAATCTGACTTTCAAAAATCCCTACAAATGAATGGCCCTGACAAGCATTAACCTATACCTTTTACAAATCACTTACCTCAACAAAAATCTTCGCTACTCGAACTACTGCAATACAGCGAGCGCCATTACTGCCAGCTTACTAGTGTTCAAAAGTCATAATATATATAGCATTTCATGACATGCAGTCCTACAAATTTCAAAACTCCGCCATCTCTCTCCCCACATCCACCACTGCTGGCGGCTCACCTCCAAATGCGCAACGCTACGCGCTGTTCACATCCATCTGCCCAACACTACAATGGCGGACAACAATGCAAACTAGCCACAGACTGCACACAGCACAGCCAGTGATTTTTCATACAGAGTGCTACGTGGCGTTACCAATAAGAAAACCTAAACAGCCTACTTACATAGCCCCCATTCTCCCCTCAAAAAGTTTTACAAATTGTTTTGGGCACTGGCCAATACAGATTTGAAAAAATTTTTCATAATTACAGTAAGAAAGATATCAAACGCACACCCTTATTAACACAATGTTGGTCAAAAGCTAACACTTTCTCACAGTCCATAAAGACAGTCCTGATCATTCATCACAGTAAAACTGCTGTTTCTTTTTTCAAAGTCTGAGCAGTAAAAGACAATGCACACGGAAGTAGTGGATTTCCATGCAGTCTTGAAGAAATAGTATTGTCCTTCCAACGGAAAGACAGTGCTGACTCTTGACATGTTGACAGGTAATGGGCCACAACAGAGCAAACCCACCGCAGCGTCAGTCGAAGTTTTGAAGAATATTAGTAGGTAGGTCATCACAGAACAGACCACTGTAGTCTTGTTAGAGATTACGGTATTAGTGGGCCACCTGAGGTGCAGACCCACTGCAGTCCTTGTAGAAATAATGGTATTGGTGGGCCATCACAAATGCAGACCCACTGTAGTCCTTGTAGAGACGGCCAGCAGCCATCTGTTGCGACTGTGCAGGTGCACAATCACCATCGAAGAGTCTTGCGGAGAATATAGCAAGCCCATGAACCACCACATGTGCACTCACAAAAAATGTTTTTGAAATGTTCTTAGAACCAGCAATGCTGTTAACTAGTCCCTTGCTGAATTATTAACACACGTGCAAACACTATCAGTCCCTACTTCTCACATATTGTCCATATACTATGACCAACAGAAACGTGTGCAGTGAAATGTAACTTCCAAGTTACTTAATTCGATGAACTGGTGTCAATTACAATTTTGCAACATAAGAATACAATAACAAACGTTCAAAATACATCATTAAAGAACATAACAATACAGATAACATTTGTAGTAAAACAAGCTTTACAAAAGAATAGAACTAACATATACATCAGTGTTACAGGAACTATGACATAAGTAAATACATAAAAGATCAGAATAACTTTTGAAAAATCAACTTTACACATGAGAATTAAAACAAAACAGAATAAATAATGTCTAAGCATATTTACAAGGTAAATGACATAGTATCAGAAAAATTCTACAACAAAATCTTATTAGCTAAACACATACAGACAGGAAAAACACAAATTCACACAGTGTAATAACACAAAAATACAGGACAGGGTATGTTTTCAGTGTAACATTTGGTACTGTAGTCCAACCCAAAACTTCATTCCATAGATTTTTCGTCTTATTTCAACATTTGTTTCCACCAAAAAAAATCCTATCCAAGCATGCTTTCTGTATTTATATTTTCACATATTTCTTACCTCATTATTTATTTTCAATTATCTTACCTCATCATTTATTTCCAAGAAAATCCTACCTATACCTGCTTTCTATACTTTTTTCATATAACTTCTCAATGAATTTCTTACAATTCATCGCAACTCATTCTCTTATATAGTCTACCCCCTCTTAAGCTAACTTAAATCTACTTAGCTCAGATGCTAAACTAAGGGACGAGGCAATGCAGCAGCACAAAACAATTAACACAAACAACAATGACAAATAAAATGGAAATTGGCAAAGCAAGCAGCAGCAAATGCAATAACTTATATCTAAACATGACAAAGCTCAAGCAGAAAAATATTACAGTAAAAATGACCATGTTTAATACCTATGTCACATCTTAACACTAGGGTGATGCATCACGAGAACTTACGCTAGCAGATAAGTTACCAAATCGTAAACAAATTATTTATGCAATTCCTGTCTAGGGAAATGTCTATTTATGCGCCCTCGTTTTCTTGGAAGTAGATCATAAAGGCACACACTAATGCTCTTTTCCAGGCAACTGTCGCGCAGCTGGTTGCCCATGACGCATTACGTGCAGGTGGTCACTTAACTTTCTTACCGAAATATTTACGACACCAGTTTGCACTACAGTGACAGTCTCATATAAACATTTCACAGGTCGAGAATTTGCGTTTCAAATCTGTAGAAACAAAATCCTGTAAATATAACAGTGTCCAAAAAATTTTTGCCAGCATAGTGATACATTCACGCATATACACACATTTCATAACTCTTAAAGTACGATTCTCAGTTTCCAACATCCTTTTTCACAAACCAGAGTCCCTAACCACTACTCATTATTCCTTGCTTTATTACACATATACATATTCGTAGACACTTCTTCAATATTTCATCATAATAAATACGTAGCATAATAAAATTCCTCATATAGCATCAGCTTATTGATCATAAACATACTGCAACAGTGTAATACACATCGTCATCATAACATCATAAAACCTCAGCCAAATCTCAAAATCGTCATAGCTTCCTTCAATAATTTCAAAACCTAAAAAAATTCTCTGCTCATGTCAAAAGTGTCATCTACCTCAAACGTACTTTAAAAATCATGATCACATACCAAATACATCATTCAAAGCTCTCATAGTATCACAATGGTTCCGAAAAATATGAAGGGTTCACACAGTACAGACAAAATACAATTTCATAAGTGTGAAGTTATCTAGCTGTCTAATTGCGTAAACATCTGTCACTGACGTAGTAAAATAAATGTTTGTCTCTTCCAGTTCAACGATCAGATAGCTGTGTAATTTATGTGTTAGAGAAATATGGTACCGATGTGTAAAGTTGTATAAGCTAATACTATATTAGCTAGGGCTCCTTGTGCTTGCCAAACACATGGTACACAAAGTAGGCGTGTACCCCCTTGAGGATTAATGTAATTATACCCTCAGGTGTTACAGATTACAGCAGTGGATCGAAATGTATCACGGAAAAGCTCTGTATCATTGTACTTCAAATATCTTTAAAAAAAATGTTTTAAGTACAAAATTAATCACTCAAATGCGTGTCCTGTAGCGCTAAATGTGCGTGTTGCTGTAAGATAATTCTGTAGAAGTGTCATAGTTATCGTCCTCTGTAAGCAAAGTTCTGCTGAAGTCAATGTACTTACCCCATCATAAACGAAAGTGAAGCTACGCGCTGTTCACATCCATCTGACCAACACCACAATGGCAGACAACAATGCAAACTAGCCACAGACTGCACACAGCACAGCCAGTGATTTTTCATACAGAGTGCTACGTGGCGTTACCAATAAGAAAACCTAAACAGCCTACTTACACTGTATGTTTGTGTTTGTCATTGTTGGACATAATTCGCTATCAGATACATAGTATACATGTTAAAATATTTTTTGTTATAACAAAACGGTGCTCCTCTTACCTTTTATTCAGTATTCTTGTGAATTAAGTAAATTACTTTACCGAAATACTGGCATATGAGAAATGCCACAGATAGTCTACCTTCACAGATACACTTCCGCAAATTCCTTTCTACATTTAAAATAACCACACCGAATAGCTTTGAAAGGATGGTTTCACTAAATACACTGGTATGCGAAAGTTAAAGACAAAAGTAAATTTCTAATGGTGTGTCACCAGCAAATAACTTCGCTTGATGAAGCTTGCCCATACAAAGAACTGCTATAATGTAACACAGAAAGTAACTGACAGAAATATGTAATAAGACGTACCCAATTACGCCTTTATTCAAATAAAATAATTGAATGGAAGTCACCGTGATTTATGATTGCCCTGCGTTCGTACAGAAAGTGGGACCTGGGTCTTCATAGGAAATGGGATCACCGCGAACGGCAATGCATGTTCTACAAAATGCTCCCATGTTGATTACAACACTGTTAAGGTGCTCCTGTGGTAGGGCGTTCCACCAGTGCGGCTAACAGCTGCCGGATGGTGATGGCGCATGTGGATGTGCTGCGATATATCACCCCAACGCATCCTTGATTGAGGCGATTTAGGTCGGGGGAACGGACAGGGGCCAGTCCACTCACCGAATATTCTTTGTACCAAGAATCCCCCCCCGCCTGCACAGTTCGATGGAGTCACGCATTGTCATTAAAAAAAAAGGTCATGGCCAAAAGCAACTCTGAAAAGACGCATATGGGAAACGAGAGCAGTATCACAGTAATGGTGACCGATGACCGTACAGGTTCTTGGCGCATGGACGCCAAGGAACTGGTCCACCTATATTTATCCATTCGTTACGGAATCTGTCACGTAGGGGTCTATGAACGTCAACGTTGAAACGAGAGGGGGGGGGATACTTCACGCATTAAGTACAAGTTTTATCGCACTCTCAAAAAAAGCGTGGTGAGTTTCTGCATTGAGTTGGGTGGAAGAACACGAGTCAGTAAGGAACAGTCACCAACAATGACGATCAAACTTTGTCACGAAAATTTTGTTGTTGACGTAACTGCATAATGTTGTGAGGACCCTTGACATCCCATACCTGCTGATTATGAAAATTTTCGAACTGATCACGTTCAAATGAAGTGAAGGTGACGTATTATTTAATGAGCTATCCACAGGAAAATTATCTGCTATAGAGGATACACATCCTGTACATTGTAGAGAGATAGCTGGTTCTCATGTAGCTTTCTCCACATAGTCATGTGGTCAATATTACTTATTGCAGATAGTTGTCTTACTGAAGTTATCGTCAACTGCACGAGGACCTTCCGTTTCCAATTGAACTACACTCTTCCTTCTAGGCCTTCCCCAGGTGAGAGTAATGGGCTAAACGTGCCTTGCTCCCTACAGTCACATTCAACTGCTTGATACATCCTCGTATTAGTCACCTTGGAAGTGTTGACTGAGCCGCTCAGCACATCCCCTCAAGACGTTACATGTTCGATCCCTGGTGACCTACAGGGAGAAGAAACTTCCTATAAGACCATGGGATTTAAAAGAAACTATGTCGTGGATGCTAGGGTTGATCCAATAAAGCAATAAAGTACAGGTACTAGACCTAACTACAAGAGGAGGCTAGTGGTTACTATAACAATTTGGTTTATTCCCACAAGACATCCAAAAATGTTCTACCTAGCGAAACATAAAAATCTAATATTTGGAAGAATGTATGTAATTATGGACAATAGAGTTGGCATGGGTGGGTGGACACATGAAAGTATAATACGAAACTATACGGCAGGTACGGCCAATTAATGCAAAATGGTTAGTGATTTAAAGGAAGTTCCCTGGAAAAGCAACAACGAACACCAATATTTGTGCCAAACCAAGTGATGGGACAAGTAGTTGGCTGCAAATGTTAAAACTGCGTGGTTAAAAACTGATGCAAATTAGCTTTGTCTCACACTCTCCTAGGTATCTGCATGGACAACTCATGAGTTCAACGGCGCTATTGTCGAGGATGGCTGCAGCAGCAGCTGGAAACTCTTTGTCCAACTCGACCTCTTTAAGTCAGAGACATCTCTCTCTCTCTCTCTCTCTCTCTCTCTCTCTCTCTCTCTCTCTCTGTCCCTCTCTCTTCCGTCTGGAACCGCGTGACCGCTACGGTCGCAGGTTCGAATCCTGCCTCGGGCATGGATGTGTGTTATGTCCTTAGGTTAGTTAGGTTTAAGTAGTTCTAAGTTCTAGGGGACTGATGACCACAGATGTCAAGTCCCATAGTGCTCAGAGCCATTTGAACCATTTGTCCCTCTCTCTCCCTCCGTGGCTGCCTAAAGTGAAGTGCATTCTCGACGAGGGCCCTGAAGCAATTCTCTATGACGCCGTTGCTGCAAGACTGTTCTGACTTTATTCACAGAAACTTAGTTGCTTCTGTCGGGAATCCAACAAGCCAATAGCAGTAGACTTTGTGTTTTCCGACCCAATAATTTTGTAACCGGCTTTAACAAATTGCTAGTCTTATGTGTTTTGCACGGTTAAGCAATAATGATGAGGTATGGGAGGATATACGTAAAATATCTTCTCTATTACATGACAGGTTTCCAACCATGGCCAGGTGAGAGGCTTACTTGTAGATATGAGCGGCAAAATGTGCTTTCTACCGAAATAATTACTATGAGCCAGTCACAGGCCATCTTATTCAGATTTAAACGAACATTCCTGTGCAGTGAAGCCATGACCAATGGGTGGTCTCTGGGTTTCAAGCTCTGAAGCTCTGAGTTTTTCTACAGTCTTTGAGATCTTATCTTATCAAAAAGGATTCGTTCTGACATAACGCACAATTTAGTCTTTACGGAATGTACGCTGCCCTCCAACGCACCTGCTGTGTGGACACGCGACTTCCTTGTTCTGTACCTCTTCACGGACAGTTTTCGGTGCTGAACAAGTTTGTAATACAGCAGTCCTTCTGTCAACTTTCCTGTCATGAGCCAGCTAAGGATCGACCCCAAGGCTACAGGAAGTAACAGATCTCCTTCACCATAACAAAAGGAAAGGAGAAGAAGTAATTATCAAGGGAGTCATTAGCAATAGTTTACGTTGCCTTCAGTTTTCATGCAGCGTTAAACGACTCTACTGACTCCTGGGATATGCATATAACATTATAAAATTGGTCGCATGGCAGTTTGAGCATAAACTGCTATGTAACACACCGGCATTATTAAAATTTCACCTGATAAATAATTTAAGTGCCACAGCCATTACTGTCTCCCAATATGTACAGCCACGGGCATCTACAAACTCCACATTTAAGGACATTTCCATTGCCCTGTACTGGAAGTCATGTCCGTATTGAACACTAAACCGTTGATGCTACGTGCCTCCGCAATCCGCGATGAACACTGAACAATTGATGCTACAGGAATGATGCGAGTGGAGTAGTAAGATTCACTGTATGTCAGCTCAAGTAGTGAAGTAATTCAGCACCACCTTTGTTCCATTGGAATAACAAACAATGTTGGTGAACTTAACAATTGCAACTTACTGTATGTTCTAGCCAGGGTATTTCGAACATTTCATGTAAGAAAACGTTTCATGTTATGCTGGTACGTTCTATTTCTGTTTGTCTCCCATGATTAATGTGGCTTTGAAGAGAAGCAGACGATGAGGTCTAACGTCGAAATGAAGCATTCTGGACCCAACCCTTGTAAGAAATTTTATTCTTCTATGTGTGGGGAATGTTTCCCGAAAGTTTGGCCTCTACGTTTTTCTTATACCTTGTATTGTGTGAAGAATATAGTACAAAGAACGAAATATGTCACTGTTGGTACACTTATGGTCATAAGTTGAATATGAGGGTCACAGAAATGTACGGAAGAAAAGCCATGCCTTAAGCGACAAACAGCATGAGAATGTGTGCTACCGGTACACGCCCACTTAGTACCTTTGCTGGAGTCTGATCAGCATTTGCATACATTTAACATTCAGTTTTTGAGTCATAGGGAGTCTGGCACACCTGGCGAATGGATAAGAGGTGGCTAGGCAGCTCATGGTGGCCCGACCATCATCTGCTACATGTAAAGACGTTCCCACGACAGATCAACATTTAGTGCTCATGCTGGCTATCTCAACCCCATGTCTACACCGTCCGCCAGATTTTTCTTGAAGCCCTGAACATGGTCAGTCAGTTCAGAAACGGCCATTATCTCGTAAGACCCTCTTGGGTATACTTCTTCCATCTGACAATATATCACTGGTAGCGAGGGATTATTCAGTAAGCTTGGCAAGCCGTCTGAGGTTTCCTGGACAACAAAGGCCCTTTAATGTATCATCGCCTCCAGGGAAAACAAAGTTAGAAAGTGATTTCCTGTCCCTTGTGGGTGAACTAAGGAACAATGAATTGGCGTTGACGTTTGAGCGGTGGATTAGCGCTTGTTGTTTCCAAAACGCTGGAGTTGGGGACTTCATCTGTGAAATATTTTGTTATGGAGACGAATCGCTACTCTCATACTACCTTTCAACCACTCAACAGTCGCTTTGGTTTTAATCTATTTGTTATCGTCGGAATAAAAACAGCCAGCGCCGCATATTCAGACGTTGTAACACAATAACCGCTGACATCTTTTTTTTTTCCGCACCGGCGCAGGGTCTGCATGGCTAGGAACCGATCTGACATGGTTAATTTAGTTTAAGGGATAGTCGCGCTCCACCGCCCCCCCCCCCCCCCCGCACCCCCCCCCCCCCTGGCCCTTGGATACATGCAATACAACTGTCTGCGAGCAGTTTGACAAATGAGAATGTGTGCGAATGTTTTCTAAATGATTGCAAGTTGTGTAACTGAGGTGGGTCTTGGGTACTAGCGACTAATTTGCCTACTAAGAGGTGGGAAACCGCCTAAAAGCCACATCCAGGCTGATCAGCTCACCGACCCTCATCATTAATTGCCCTGGCGAATTCAATGGAAGCCACCGCATCTCACCGTCCTGGGAGTGGCGCTTTTAACACTCACAGATATCTGGGCAGGTTGTAATCGATGTGACGTATTTCCTCAAATATAAGTTCATGTAGGTACTCTAACATCATGTAGAGTGGTCCTCATGACCTGGGCTCGCATTTTCACCCGATCTCCACACCAATGTGCGCGCGCTCACACACACAAACACACACACACACACACACACACACACACACGAACACACCACCCATATAACACAAAAAACTTGCGGCTGCTAAACATATCATATTTGATTTTATTACATACTTAGTGAAGCTTATCCAACAGCCTATGTGCTGACAGATAACACCCTCTGGATAAAATAAAATGAAAGTAATAAATAAATGTATATTAATGAAATAAAAGGAATTAATGGAGTAGGAATGATTATGACAAAGGAATTGGCTAAATGTGTGGAATATGTAGAGTATGCAAATGACCGGGTTATTGGTGTAAGGCTGAAAGGAGCACAAAAAGATTTACTGATTGTCCAGGTGTATATGCCAACTTCAGAACATGATGACCAAATTGTAGAGGAAACGTACAATGTAATAGAGAGAATAATGGACGAAAATAAAAAATGCTGCAAAATAGTAATGGGAGACTGGAACGCCATTGTGGGAGAAGGGAAAGAGGGAAACATAGTAGGCAGTCATGGTCTTGGAAAGAGAAATGACAGAGGTGAACGGTTAATTGACTTCTGCAGGGAAAGGCAGCTGATAGTGGCAAACACATGGTTCAAGAACCATAAGAGGAGGCTCTACACTTGGAAATCACCAGGGGATAAATATAGAAACCAAATCGATTTTATACTGGTAGAAGAAAGATACAGGAATGGAATCAAGAAGGTGCACACATTACCAGGTGCAGATATTAATAGTGACCACAGCTTACTTATGGCAGAAATAGAAATAAGAATGAAAAAACTGAAAAAGGCGACAATGGTGAAGAAATGGGATCTAGAGAAGATAAGGTCCAACAAAGAACAAATTACAGAAATGCTGTCTCGGGACTTTCTAAACACATTACGAGACAAAGAAGCACCTGATAATGCCAACGAGTACTGGAATATGCTGAAAGAAGGAATCATTAAAGCAGGACAGCAAAATATAGGATATGTAAAAGGGAAAAGGTCAAAAAAACCATGGGTCACACAAGAAATGATTTCCAAGATGGAGGAGAGAAGAAAATTGAAAAACAAGAACACTGAAGATGCAAGAAAGATATACCGAAGGTTAAATAACGAACTGCGAAGAGAAACAGAGCAGGCTAGGAAAAAATGGCTAAAAGAGGAATGTGATGAAATTGAAGAACTGGACAGGAAAGGAAGATACGACTTACTATACAACAGAGTAAAGACTATGACATGGGAACAAAACAGAGCAGGAAGTGCTACTATGGAAATTTTGAGTAAAGACGAAGAGGTAGTGTATAAAGATCGTGACGATGTCCTCCAGAGATGGGAAGAATATATAAAAGAGCTATATGACACAAATAGCAAACCAGAAACTCTGGAACTTGAATCACACAACAGTGTAAGTGATGAAGAGAAAGGACCGACCATCATAATGGAAGAAGTAAAGTCTGCTATTGCTGCAATGAAAAATGGCAAAGCAGTAGGTACAGATACAATACCGAGAGAAATACTAAAATGCTTGAACCACAATGGAATAAGAGAAATATTGAGGTTATGTAATAAAATATATGACAGTGGTGAATGGCCTGAGGACTTTTTGACAACAGTAATGATTCCATTGCCGAAAAAACAAGGAACCAAGAAATGCAGCGAGCACAGGACAATCAGCCTCATTTCACATGCAGCCAAAGTGATGTTAAGAATAATTAATAAAAGACTTGAAAAAGTAATAGAGGAGAATCTCGGCGAGGAGCAGTTTGGCTTTAGACGGAATACGGGCACCAGAGATGCAATAGGGCTCCTACGAATCTTAGGAGAAAGGTTTATTGAAAAAGGAAGAGACCTATATATGTGCTTCATCGATTTAGAAAAGGCATTTGACAATGTGGTTTGGGACAAGCTGGCGACTATTATGAGGGAAAAGAGAGTGGACTGGAAAACCAGAAGACTTATAAACTCATTGTACCTTAATCAAAAAGTTTCAGTTAAAGTGAGAGGAGAAAGTACAAACTGGATCAGACTAGGGAAAGGAGTAAGACAAGGATGCTGTTTATCACCTACTCTTTTCAACCTGTACTTGGAAAATATGATTGACCAATGCTCATTAGATGACAAAGGAGTAGAAATTGGAGGAAGAAGAGTAGGGTGCTTGAGATTTGCTGATGACATGGTCCTTCTAGCCACAGGGGAAAAAAATTACAGGATTTGGTGGACACCATTGCAACTAACGGAAAAAAATATGGAATGAAAATTAACAGAAATAAAACAAAAGTATTGGCAATAGGAGGAAATAAGGAACTAAAAATTGTGCTGAATAGAGAAAAACTAGAACAGGTGCAAAATTTTAAGTATCTTGGAAGCAGGATAGACACCGACTGGAAGTGCACTACAGAAATTAAAACAAGGATAGCAATGGCAAAAGAGGCGTTTTATAAGAAAAGGAGAATCTTCTGCAGCGGTATGGACAGAGAACTCAGAAAGAGACTCATAAAATGTCTTGTATGGAGTGTTCTTCTATATGGCGCTGAAACATGGACTATGAGGAAAAAAGACAGAGAAAGGCTGGAGGCTTTTGAGATCTGGACATGGCGGAAGATGGAAGGAATAAGTTGGATGGACAGAGTAAAAAATGAAGAGGTACTGAGAAGAGTGGGAGAGAAAAGGCAGTTACTAGATGTAATAAAGAGAAGAAAAAGAAATTGGATTGGGCATATATTAAGAAAAAATGACGGACTGATAAAAACAGTTTTAGAAGGTTATGTAGAAGGGAAAAGGAAGCGAGGAAGGAAGAGATTCCAGATACTGGATGACATGATGGACGGTACAACATACAGCAGCCTTAAGAAGGAAGCAATGGATCGCAGAAAATGGAGAGGCAAAGGACCTGCTAATATAGCAGATAACTGATGATGATGATATTAATGAAAGAATTTTTTTCGTGTTCCTCGTATAATGAGACGAGAGCAGGAGATAATACTTCAATACCAATATTGCTACATCATGGTAGAATAAATAATGAGAGCCGGCCGTTGTGGCCGTGCGGTTCTAGGCGCTACAGTCTGGAACCGAGCGACCGCCATGGTCGCAGGTTCGAATCCTGCCTCGGGCATGGATGTGTGTGATGTCCTTAGGTTAGTTAGGTTTAATTAGTTCTAAGTTCTAGGCGACTGATGACCTCAGAAGTTAAGTCGCATAGTGCTCAGAGCCATTTGAACCATTTAAATAATGAGAGCAATTGTGTTTCCGCCGGCCGGAGTGGCAGTGCGGTTCTAGGCGCTACAGTCTGGAGCCGAGCAACCGCTACGGTCGCAGGTTCGAATCCTGACTCGGGCATGGATGTTGTGATGTCGTTAGGTTAGTTAGGTTTAATTAGTTCTGAGTTCTAGGTGACTAATGACCTCAGAAGTTAAGTCGCATAGTGCTCAGAGCCATTTGAACCATTTGAATTGTGTTTCCAAGAATATTGTTTGTGTTGTTATTTTTGTCTTTGTCCAACGATACCGTGAGTTGTTTCGTTCCGATATAAATCAGTAGTATAAAGCACAGTTTGAGTTCTATTGAAACATTCTGAGAGCTCCAAACTACGTATCTGAAAACAAAGTGAGCCAGCTAAAGTCAAGGGCTTGTGTACATATCACGATATGATACACCTTTTTAACCTTTTAGGAAGTTTCAGCAACTTCAAGATCATAATTTCCAGCTGCGACCTACATCTCGTGTTCTCGTCGAAAGAGATATAGTTTCTCTGCGTCATCTTCGTTAAAAACTGACAATGCTGAAAAGCACACACCTTTTTCTCAAACAAAATCTTGCGAAGTAAACTCGACGTGAAAAAAATTGCCTCCAGTGAACTTTCGCGCGATTCGAAGAGTTATATGCTCGGAAAGTCAGGCGCCCAGCAGAGTTTCACAGAAAGTAAAAGGCCTTCTCCTTCTTCTTCGTCGACCTTTCTGAACAAAACGATGAAATGCAGCGCTGTCCATCTCGCTGAAAAGTAACCATTCTCTGTCGTATACGAGGCACGACACCATCATTTATCAATTTCAGCCACGATTTGCTTTGCCTCCGTATTCACCTACGGCACAGACGTGAAGAATGCATCTGTCTGAGAGGAAACATGGAGTATAATTTGTGAAGCAGAACGCATTAACGCTTTATATACAGGACCAGGGCTCACATTTCACGCAGATTAGTAGTGTGCATGTTTTTTACGAACGGAATTAAGTGCAACATGGATTATAAAATTGTTTTGTGTGCCTCAGTTGGGATTTTAATGCACTAAGCCAAGTTTAACAGATGCAAATAAGTTCTCAACCCAGATACTAACTTCACAGTAGTTGGCTGCACTGTGGACTTCTGGTAACCTCTTTGCATGAATGCAGAGATGGTAGTAGAACTTCGCCTACTTTCACAAAATGTGTGCCTTGTTAAAAACCAGTTTAGGACGAGGAAAAAATACACGATCTAAGTCAGGTATGTAGCATCGTACAACAAGAAAAGCTGTGTAGGTTATTCAACTTCGGATATTAGATGAAGATATGTGTATGTTATTGGATGTGAGGTCCGGCAGCCGGCCGGTGTGGCCGTGCAGCTCTAGGCGCTACAGTCTGGAACCACGAGACCGCTACGGTCGCAGGTTCGAATCCTGCCTTGGGCATGGATGTGTGTGATGTCCGTAGGTTAGTTAGGTTTAAGTAGTTCTAAGTTCTAGGGGACTGATGACCAAAGTCCCATAGTACTCAGAGCCATTTTTTTTTTGAGGTCCGGCAGTTATGCAAAACACCATTTTTTCTCAATAGCATAACATGTTTCGGCACCACTGTGCCTACGTCAGTGGGTTTTCATTCTTATTTATTCTGTAATATGAACATTTTTGTTACAAGATTATAAAATTATGTGCATCTATAGTTCAAACAATAGATCGTTTCTTATTGTAAATACCTTTACATTTGGTGTGCATAAATTTTCCGGATCACTTGTGTGTTAATTACTACAGGTTGCTTGTCATATGCAACCAAACGATGTTGATGAGAAAGTTTTCCGCTGGGAGTTAACCTATCTTCTAGAACGTGATTTGGTTTATCGCGATGTTTTGGCGCCTATATTCGTTTTTACTTACGTTTTTGTGTGGCAACTAAAGGTGCACATAATTTTATAAACATTTAACAAAAATGTTCACATTACAGAATAAATAAAAACGATAACCCACTGATGATGACAAAGTGGTGCCGAAATATGTTTGGGTAGTGAGAAAAATCGGTGTTTTGCATAACTGACGGATCTCACCTCCAACAATTTTAACTGCATACACGGCCAACACAAGGAGCTGTAAATCAAAATGATGAATATGTATATGATGCAAAAGTGGAACTCTGCGTGAATACTCCCACATAACACTAATGCTATTTTGTCTTGTCACTATTTCTGCTTAAATATTCCGTTTTTTATGTTGGATTTTATTTTCTAGGATGACATAGCTACTTCGGTAGTTTATTGCTGTTATTAATTATTATTATTATTTCACATTGAACTTTGGACAGTTGTAGTTGCTATGGGTTCATAGTCCCGTAAAATTGTTTGAAAAACTTCAGATTCGCCATTGACTGTTCGTTCATTAAGATATCAATTACTGCAATTTCAACCTTTTGATCATTTTCAAGTGAGTAACATCTGCAAACAGTACATTATCAAGTCACATTAATTTAATCACCTGTCAAACCCTGAATACACACATTTTGCAGGGTGGACCGCTGTGAGACTCGGAGGAAGTGATTCACTGAGGTTGTGGAAGGTACCGACAGGTATCGCGAGCTATGCGACTACGCTTATATCCGGGAAGTTTGGTGGGCAGGAGGGTGCGGTAAACTACTCCTCGTGCTTTTCGAATCCCGCACGTATACTGTGAGCTGTGTGACAAGTTGCATTTTGCTGCTGGTAGATGCCATCGTGCCGAGGAGAAACAAACCGAATGTAGGCGTGGGCATGGTCCCAAGGGTAGATAAATACTTGTGTTGATTCATTGTGCCTTCTAGAATGACGAGTCAGCCAGCGAAAGCTGCAAAACCATTCCTCAGATCATAACATTGCTGCACGTTTGTTTGCTTTCAGACGATTCACGTCGTATACGCCAGCGGCCATCTGCCCGCATAGACGCCATTTAAGTGAAAGGGCTACCAGTCGCCACTCAGTGGACATACCGTTGAGGTACTGGCATTACTTAGCATTCGATTTCAGAACAAGGTCGAAAGTTAATTATGACCTGGAGCAATTCCTTACCCGACATTGGCCACATTACGATTGCATCTACACGGATGGAACGAAAACAGCCGGGTGTGACATATGCCTCCTTGAGCCCCTCAAGTGACCATTACAGAATTTTTGGACTGCTGCCTGAATCGTCTGTCTACACTGCGGAGTTTCTGGCCATCAGGGAGGCTATTTTCTGTGACAAGCGAAGTTTCCAGCTCGTACGAATATGAATCCTCACGGACTTCCAAAGTGTGTTGCGGAAACTATCACATCCAGTGTTTGATAAGCAGACTACCAGATGTGCCTCGGATGCCCAGGAAGTCGTATTAAAGGCGATGACACTGGGCATTGACGTCCGCTTACTTTGGATAAAACTGCATCAAGGAAATCTCCACATCGAAGCATTCACCGCCTCGCTAAGAAGAACATTACACAAGGGACAGTTCCTTGCAATACAAATCCCTTACATGGATCTCAACTCTACTTGAATTGGGACTGGCAAGTATTGAAGCACTACAGCAGCGGTCACCTGCGGCCATACAACTGAAAGACTCGGCCATGGTTCATCTAGGTGAAGCTTAGTAGCGTCATATTGTCGTTCACATCTACTTGAGGCTGGAGCACGGGTATAAACCCACCCACCTATAATGATTGAAAATCATCACTTCTGGACACTGATCAGAACACAACGGCCGTGGAGGCTCTGAACCACGTCACAATGGCGTGTGCCAAGTACTCGGTCACACAGGTCGTCTTGTACAAAGTAAAGGTTGCGGCGGGCTACCCCTCCCTACAGGTGTAACTGCATTACTTCGCCAGTGATATATATATATATATATATATATATATATATATATATATATATATATATATATATATATATATATATATATATATATATATATATAGGCACTGTTTCCACGCGAAATGTTTAACAGACACAGGTATCTAGCGTTGACCTGTAAGTTGCAAGGGTATTGTCCTCCCAAAGAACCAGATTCGATCGAAAACTGGGACGTCTGTGTTCAAATGGCTCTGAGCACCATGGGACTCAACATCTGTGGTCATCAGTCCCCTAGACCTTAGAACTACTTAAACCTAACTAACCTAAGGACATCACATCATGCCCGATGCACGATTCGGAACTGCGACCGTAGCGGTCACGCGGTTCCAGACTGACGCACCTAGAACCGCACGGCCACAACGCCCGGTGTCTGTGTTTTTACTTTGTACTCGGAACTTACCTTTGTACACGACGCCGGTGTCCAGCTCTCACTTATAAGTTGCTGTGGGTGTCGTTCTCCTCTGGAACTGGTCCGATGCGGTGCCTGGGTAGGTATTTATATACCGAACTTATCGTTGTTCTTCACACTCTTATCATTCTTCCACTGTGAAAACTGCACTAACGTTATTTCGAACTGTTGTAACTACAGCCGGCAATCTGGAATTCGTATTTTAGTGTTTTCATTTTTCATTAAGTATTTTGTTTGTAAACTGAACTCTTTTTATTTTTATACTATGGAAACTGCAATTATGTTAATATGGCATTTCTGTAGCTACTGTTAGCTGTGTGGTCTTCGCTGCCAAAAGCCAAATGAAAATAAATAAATGAATAAATATTTAAAAAATAGGAGGACGACGAGCAAAGATCACTGCAGAACTGAATGTCACACTCGCAAACCCTATTCAGCACCAAAACACGTGAAGGGAACTCCATAAGCAGGAAATTGCAGGGTTAACTGGAATTCCATAACCAGTCATCAGTAATACAGATGCTCCAAACAGCGAAATCTGCAATCGAAGTCATTAAATCTGGAGTATGGAGCAATGAAACAATGTCATTTGGTAGTGTGATTCTTGTAGCTAACTGCTTCCAGCTCCTGGCCGAGGATGAATCTCCCATCTACCCTGTCCGCCACAATCACCAGATCGCAACATAATCGAGACGCGTTTCTGTACTTTGAACAAACAGTGTGTGACTGCTATCAACCTCCATCAGTGTTACCTGAAATGGCTGCTCTTTTGTTGGAAGAATGGTGTAAAACTCCATTGAAAGCAATACAGTACTTGCATTTACCTGTTACGAGACAACTAGAAGCTGTTTTGAATGCCAACGGTTTTTCTGCACCGTATCAGGAATAGTAATATGAAGTTTCCGTATTTTTCTCCACCCCCGTATAATACGATATGGTGGACATCAGTGACTTCGTAGCCGGACGTTAGACTGTATAAGTGTACCAGCTGCCCGCAAGCAGTTAGTCCATTTGACAGTGGCCAATCAGTAATTTGTCGGAAGTTCGTGGTATTTTAAACATTTGATGCGCCTGGAAGTGCGGCGACACCTTATTCAGTGTTATCGCCATGAGAGTCTGCGTTCATGACGGACAGCTATATATGGGAAGTCCATAATGGAGTGTTATAATTTCGGTACTTTTTATCTGGTGGATAACGTCGGAAAATCTTTCACGCTTTTCACAGACGATATTGTTGTGTGTAGCAAACTGTAGCGAAATTCAGACAGACTTTGTGATTACTGATGATGCCTGCAGGGAGTGCCACTTGAGCTTGAGCTTAAATACATGTAACATATTGCTCTAAACAGGCACAGAAATACATTAATGTACGGTTTAGCAATTGGCGATAAATCACTGGACGGGGTACAAAAAGCCTAATTGCAGTAATAGCAGACGCCTGACTGAGATCCAGTTAATATGGTTAGGGAAATAAAATTCATCATTGAATGTGCCGGCCAATAAAAAGCTTTCAAAAACTCATCAGGTTACCTTCCATTCAGATGGCTGTTGCCCGCAGCGACTGTTATACAGGGTGTTACAAAAAGGTACGGCCAAACTTTCAGGAAACATTCCTCACACACAAATAAAGAAAAGATGTTATGTGGACATGTGACCGGAAACGCTTAATTTCCATGTTAGAGCTCATTTTAGTTTCGTCAGTATCTACTGTACTACCTCGATTCACCGCCAGTTGGCCCAATTGACGGAAAGTAATGTTGACTTCGGTGCTTGTGTTGACATGCGACTCATTGTTCTACAGTACTAGCATCAAGCACATCAGTACGTAGCATCAACAGGTTAGTGTTCATCACGAACGTGGTTTTGCAGTCAGTGCAATGTTTACAAATGCGGAGTTGGCAGATGCCCATTTGATGTATGGATTAGCACGGGGCGTGGTACGTTTGTATTGAGACAGATTTCCAGAACGAAGGTGTCCCGACAGGAAGACGTTCGAAGCAATTGATCGGCGTCTTAGGGAACACGGAACATTCTAGCCTATGACTCGCGACTGGGGGAAGACCTAGAACGACGAGGACACCTGCAATGGACGAAGCAATTCTTCGTGTAGTTGATGATAACCATAATGTCAGAGAATTTGCTGCTGTACAAGGTAACATTGACCACGTCACTGTATGGAGAGTGCTACGGGAGAACCAGTTGTTTCCGTACCATGTACAGCATGTGCAGACACCATCAGCAGCTGATGGGCCTCCACGGATACACTTCTGCGAATGGTTCATCGAACAATGTGTCAATCCTCATTTAAGTGCAAATGTTCTCTTTACGGATGAGGCTTCATTTCAACGTGATCAAATTGTAAATTTTCACAATCAGCATGTGTGGGCTGACGAGAATGCGCACGCAATTGTGCAATCACATCATCAACACAGATTTTCTGTGAACGTTTGGGCAGGCATTGTTGGTGATGCCTTGATTGGGCCCCATGTTCTTCCACCTACGCTCAATGGAGCACTTTATCATGATTGTATACGGGATACTCTACCTGTGCTGCTAGAACATGTATCTTAACAAGTACGACGCAACATGTGGTTCATGCACGATGGAGCTCCTGCACATTTCAGTCGGAGTGTTCTTACGCTTCTCAACAACAGATTCGGTGACCGATGGATTGGTAGAGGCGGACCAATTCCATGACCTCCACGCTCTCCTGACCTCAACCCTCTTGACTTTCATTTATGGGGGCATTTGAAAGCTCTTGTCTACGCACCCCGGTACCAAATGTAGAGACTCTTCGTGCTCGTATTGTGGACGGCTGTGATACAATACGCCATTCTCCAGGGCTGCATCAGCGCATCAGGGATCCCATGCGACGGAGGGTGGATGCATGTATCCTCGCTAACGGAGGACATTTTGAACATTTCCTGTAACAAAGTGTTTGAAGTCACGCTGGTACGTTCTGTTGCTGTGTGTTTCCATACGTGATTAATGTGATTCGAAGAGAAGTAATAAAATGAGCTCTAACATGGAAAGTAAGTGTTTCCGGACACATGTCCACATAACATATTTTGTTTCTTTGTGTGTGAGGAATGTTTCCTGAAAGCTTGGCCGTACCTTTTTGTAACACCCTGTATTGACTTGTAAATAGCAGATTTCAGCTATCAGTCGTCCTTTTTAAATTTTATTGGCAGATCTAGATTTCAGCTAGAAAGTAGCCATTCTCAATGTACTATCATTTTTGATGTTATATTGACTTGTAAATAATAGATTTCAGCTATCTGTCGTCCTTTTTAAATTTTATTGGCAGATCCATATTTCAGCTGGAAACTAGCCATTCTCAATGCCTATCATTTTTTATCAATGCATACTACTGAATACTATTCAATGAATTGTGGATGAAGCCCGACCAACAGGCATTACAGGCATTGATCAAAAATGATAGTGCATTGAGAATGGCTAGTTTCTAGCTGAAATCTAGATCCACCAATAAGATTTAAAAAGGACCACTGATAGCTGAAATCTATTATTTAAAAGCCTTGAAAAACTGTCTCTTTGGTGTGCTTAAAAATTAGGAACTGTTACCGGTCTGATTTAGTACAGCAGATAGCGAATATCCAACGGAGAGCGTGGTGTTTCGCCACTGCGTCGTTTACTAAGCGTAAGAGCATTACGCAGATGATTAAAATTCATTAGCGCCGGACGATAAAAGCTAGTTATTTAGCTGGAAGCATGTCCCATAGATTATTTAAATAACTGTTTTATCGAAATGATGTGGAACGAGTCAGTTAACAGGATATGAAACATGTTTACCGTTAACATTAATGGACGCATTATTATCTTTAGTCATACTTATGCAACTACACTTATTTCTTTATTTTTTATTATTTTACTCGGTACTAGCTTATAAGAAGAAATTCGACAATGGAGTGGAAGGCATACTCAAGGAGAAATGTTTTTAAGTTAAGATATAAAACTTGCTTCACTACCTGTCGGGCATTTTATGTTATTGTGCAAATGACCAATTATGTTTGTCGCTGCTTATTGGCCTCCTTTCTGAGCCACTATAAACTACAATAGTGGGTAATAAAGGTCATTTTACCCTCTAGTGTTGTAGATATGTACGTCACTGTTATTCTCAAACTGTGGTGGTTAATTTATAATGAATTTCATTAACTAATATGTGTACTGTGACAGCGCAGTTAAAATACTTAGATTCTCGAAGAGGTACCTACATGACGTACGTGGATGAACAAATACTGTTTTTACAGCTCTGTTTCGTGTAAGCAATAGTTTCTTACTGACGAGTTACCCCAGAATGTTATTTGCTACAACATTACTGAGTGAAGGCATAGTGCAAAACGTATGAAATTATGAGAGCGAAGCGACCACGACGAGACATTCAGTGAGATCAGAGCTCATATGGAGATTTATCGACAGTCGTTCTTCCCATGCTGCATTCGCATTTGGGACAGCTGAAACTACTCCTATTTCCTTGGTATGGCTTGTAGTTGTGTGGCTACATGTAGAGGTCATAGTCGTACTTTCCAGCGTTACCGTTGCCGGAATGAAATGCATCCCGACGGGACAGAAGCTCTTTAGTGAAGGCGGGTGAACATGATACTAGTTGCGAATTGTTCGGCCTGTGTTTGGGGTGGTGGTGTGGCCGCCCGCCGCGGTTTTCACGGGGCGCAGCTGGTGGCCCCTGCGACCGCGTCGCTTTCTGCGCCGCTGCGTCGCCCACTGCGGTTACAGTAACTCGTCACGGCACGCAGCTCGCCAGGGCAGCTACTGGTCTCCATCTACGTCTGCGCTCTGCGAAACAATGTAACCAGACGGTCAGTCTCATCGCACCGCGTACTAGGATTTCATAACCTTCCCCTTCCGGTATGGCATGCCGGGAGTGAGCTTCGTTACATGTCTCTATGCGAGCTGCAGTCTAATCTTACCATCGCGGCCTATACGTCAGCGATACGTAGTGTGTTGTATTTTCCTTCATTAATACGAGATTATGAAACTCTGTAAACTGACTTTCGTAAGTAGTTGGCAACTGTCCCAATGCATCTGCCAATTCAGGTTATTCAGCATCTCCGTGACCTTCTCCCATGGACAGATTAACCTGCGCCCATTCGTGCATCTCTTCTCTGTATACGTTCAGTATCACATGTTAGTCCCAATTTGGTACTGGGTGCGCCATGCTGTGCTACCCGCGGTTAAACAGTTATCTATAAAGCAATGTTAAAGCTGAAAATCATTATCAACGCGTACGCGACATCTTGAAAGTTATTTCTTGGAGGTATTGAAGCACGAGCCACTTGCGGCCCAGCAAACGAAGAACCATCGTGAGAAAGCAACCACCAACTTTTGAGACGACGAGAGAAGCTGACAGACTACATGTCGCTCATAGCTCACTCGTTTGCTTACGGAAAAAATTTTCGCAACCGAGCAGCGAATTGCAAAATGTGCCAGAAATTATTTTAATGCTGTTTGCGACATGCCCAACGCAGAAAAGATCATAATTGTCTTCGCATGTGTGGAGAGCCAGAAATCCATTGTATTAGCCGGCCGCTGTGGACGAGCGGTTCTAGGCGCTTCGGTCTGAAACAACGCTGCAGCAATGGCCGCAGGTTCGACTCCTGCCTCGGGCATGGATGTGTGTGATGTCCTTAGGTTAGTTAGGTTTAAGTAGTTGTAAGACTAGGAGACTGATGGCCTCAGATGTTAAGTCCCATCGTTCTCAGAGCCATTTGAACCACTGTGTTACGTCTCTGTAAACAACGTCAGAAAAAAGTTCAAATGTGTGTGAAATGGACTTAACTACTAAGTTCATCAGTCCCTAAGTTTACACACTACTCAATCTAAATTATCCTAAGGACAAACACACACACCCATGCCCAAGGGATGACTCGAACCTCCGCCGGGACCAGCCGCGCAGTCCATGACTGCAGTGCCTTAGACCGGTTTTTTTTAAATCTTATTTTGTTCGTTTTAATTCCTTGCATCTGCTCGGGGCGGACATTGTAAGACCCCCGTTTCAGTTCGTCGTCGATCCATTAACTCAGTTTTTTAATTGCAGAGGGCAGCTAACCCTCTGACCGAACACGCTGAACTACCGTGCCGACGACCGTCTGGCTAATCCCGCGCGGCTGTAAACAACGTCCTGAGAGCTCTGGTTCTCTGGTGTGTGTAGAGATTTATGCCCCTCGAGACATATGAGCAGTAAACGTAGATTTGTCCGTGCGGAAACCCTGCCACTTTTAATCTTTATCCTTGACTCTTATTTATTGTGATCGTGAAGGTCACATACAAAGGAAAATGCAAGCATTTGAACTGGAAAGAAATTCATGGTATCTACTGGCAGGTCTCTCTTTTGAATCCGCGGATAATTATGTTGGCCTACACGACGTGCTTTCTCTACTCCGTGATGCGTAATTTGTTCCCACCGCACAGTCTTGGTGCACCTAGATTTCATCTCAGTATGACAGGCACACACCCGCCTTCAGCTCCAACTTGTGAGACGGAGCCCCCGACTCCTGTAATGAGTTCAGAAACTCTAAGGTATGTAGCAGCGTCGGCTCTTGCCATCGATGAATCGATTGACTCTGCAACGTTAAGGAGTAACAGTTGTACTAACTTAGTGAAGTAAGAAAATAAGCAATTTCTAGTTCGGTGTAGCACAAATATTGGATTACTAGTACGCTCAACATCATCATCTGACTTGCGTGCGTTTTACGACTAGATACGGTCGCATTCAGGCACGTGTGGGACTAATTCTTCTCTGTCTTCCTGCCAAAGTTGCGCAAGGACGCTGTGTGAGTGATAGAGGAATTTGTGTTCAACCTACGGTCTGCAAGGTAGCAAGACACCAGCTCACCATGCAGACTTCAGAAGACTGCAGCAGTACGGACATTGATGTAATCAGACAATGATCTCAATGTCGATTCCACTACTCTGCCTACAAAACAAACGTTATCGATAACAGAAGTTAGTACACTGGTTCAGGCGCAACTACACGTTAGCAAAAATTAAAATCTTAGATTTTCGTAATGAAGGTTTAATTTTGTACTCTAAGTATGACTTATGACAAATCAGTCATAATTCTAGCACATAAAGCATAATAAAATGTAGATATTGGGTGTTCACAACTGTGAAGCGAAATTCCTAACTATTCTAAGGTTCTTTAATTATAAAATGGTTGATGACCGTGTCCGGGGGTCGATAGAATACGAACAAATTAAATACAATAGGGATCAGAGATGCCAATTAAGGTAAAAATGCACAATTACAATAAGCAATTAATGCATGGAAATTAGTAAAGAGAAATCAGAAAGAAGTACACAATTAAAACAATTCAGTAACTTCAGGGTATAAAGCACTCTACAGTGGCTGATCAATCGTTTTCGTCAGATCGCATATGTCGCGTGTTTTCTTTTCAATTAACCTCGACTATCGTGAATATGTTTAACTGCAGGTCATGGCTGAAATGCACAAAAAAAAAAAAAAAAATAGGAGAGACGGAGACGACCGTTATTTGACACCTTACAGCACATCATAATAGAACAAAACTTCACTAAAAGCCTACCACGTTCTACATGTAAAGGCACGACGCCTCTCTGTTGCACGCCATTTAAATGACGCCGTTGTTGTGAGTCTTCAAGCATTTCAAAGTTATGTGACAGGTCTCACACTACTATCTCGGCTAGTATGCGACAGGCTTGTGGTCAAGTATGTATTATACAATTTGATGATTGCGAAAGCATTGTATTTATTACATTTAATACACTCCTGGAAATTGAAATAAGAACACCGTGAATTCATTGTCCCAGGAAGGGGAAACTTTATTGACACATTCCTGGGGTCAGATACATCACATGATCACACTGACAGAACCACAGGCACATAGACACAGGCAACAGAGCATGCACAATGTCGGCACTAGTACAGTGTATATCCACCTTTCGCAGCAATGCAGGCTGCTATTCTCCCATGGAGACGATCGTAGAGATGCTGGATGTAGTCCTGTGGAACGGCTTGCCATGCCATTTCCACCTGGCGCCTCAGTTGGACCAGCGTTCGTGCTGGACGCGCAGACCGCGTGAGACGACGCTTCATCCAGTCCCAAACATGCTCAATGGGGGACAGATCCGGAGATCTTGCTGGCCAGGGTAGTTGACTTACACCTTCTAGAGCACGTTGGGTGGCACGGGATACATGCGGACGTGCATTGTCCTGTTGGAACAGCAACTTCCCTTGCCGGTCTAGGAATGGTAGAACGATGGGTTCGATGACGGTTTGGATGTACCGTGCACTATTCAGTGTGCCCTCGACGATCACCAGTGGTGTACGGCCAGTGTAGGAGATCGCTCCCCACACCATGATGCCGGGTGTTGGCCCTGTGTGCCTCGGTCGTATGCAGTCCTGATTGTGGCGCTCACCTGCACGGCGCCAAACACGCATACGACCATCATTGGCACCAAGGCAGAAGCGACTCTCATCGCTGAAGACGACACGTCTCCATTCGTCCCTCCATTCACGCCTGTCGCGACACCACTGGAGGCGGGCTGCACGATGTTGGGGCGTGAGCGGAAGACGGCCTAACGGTGTGCGGGACCGTAGCCCAGCTTCATGGAGACGGTTGCGAATGGTCCTCGCCGATACCCCAGGAGCAACAGTGTCCCTAATTTGCTGGGAAGTGGCGGTGCGGTCCCCTACGGCACTGCGTAGGATCCTACGGTCTTGGCGTGCATCCGTGCGTCGCTGCGGTCCGGTCCCAAGTCGACGGGCACGTGCACCTTCCGCCGACCATTGGCGACAACATCGATGTAC
This sequence comes from Schistocerca serialis cubense, assembly GCF_023864345.2. Taxonomy (NCBI): domain Eukaryota; kingdom Metazoa; phylum Arthropoda; class Insecta; order Orthoptera; family Acrididae; genus Schistocerca; species Schistocerca serialis. The sequence goes on along the minus strand of NC_064641.1, from coordinate 533,541,149 downwards.
TGTGGAGACCTCACGCCCCACGTGTTGAGCAATTCGGCGGTACGTCCACCCGGCCTCCCGCATGCCCACTATACGCTCTCGCTCAAAGTCCGTCAATTGCACATACGGTTCACGTCCACGCTGTCGCGGCATGCTACCAGTGTTAAAGACTGCGATGGAGCTCCGTATGCCACGGCAAACTGGCTGACACTGACGGCGGCGGTGCACAAATGCTGCGCAGCTAGCGCCATTCGACGGCCAACACCGCGGTTCCTGGTGTGTCCACTGTGCCGTGCGTGTGATCATTGCTTGTACAGCCCTCTCGCTGTGTCCGGAGCAAGTATGGTGGGTCTGACACACCGGTGTCAATGTGTTCTTTTTTCCATTTCCAGGAGTGTAGTATTACTTAGGACTTATTGAACAACAAATGAATTTTCACAAATACGAAGAAACTCAAAAGTAAAAGTGATTGTAGTTCCATATTTCGCTAGATATTCTTCAGATCAATAAAAATCTTGAAGTAGGTACGTACTAAAGCAGCCTGTTTGTTAATTCAGGGCATAAGCTAATTTTATTCCTGTCTTTTGAGCGTGAAGGGGTAACAAACATACTCACACGTAAACATTCACATTTATAGTATACATGGGATACTTGCTATAAACTTGAACAATGTCTTACGACTACTTTCAGGAGTGTTTTGTAAACATTCCCTTCGTAGATTACTTGTGCTTTTGTAGGATACTGCAACGCGCATTAGTTAACATTTAATCTATGTCATGGGTCCATGTCATACAATGAACCTGCATTACATCTACGTATTAGTATGAACTGACTGATTACAGTTCTTGCCCAGCGGTAATGTACTCGTAGAATACTACTTAGTTTCCATTTTGTGAAGCGCGTGATTTTACTTTTTTCCATATTTAAAGTAGCTTATTTATGTTTGCACCAACTTCATTATAGACGACTTTAACATTTACAAATTGTTGTACGTTTCTATCAATACTTTTTGCCAGTTACCGCTTAAATGGGCTTTTGTTCTTGTGCAAACACTTAATGCATTTGATGAAATTCGTTTCGAATCGTAAATAACGAATGTTTTGCTACTGAAGACATCAACAAATCTAAGGTCTGCCTTGTCAATTTTGGTTTCAACAAGACGTGTAGTTACCGCAATTTGTCACAATGAAAACAACCAGAATGATCATTAGAAGATGTAAATGTCCTTTTTTTTGCATGAATGTACTATTTTGAGTTTGAAACTATTTTAAAATAGGGCGGTTCCATACTGATTTACATTTCATTTTTTCACACTTAATAAGAACGTTCCTGAGCATATAAATGTTCATTCTCAACATAGTCTCCATTAAGCTGCGGGACTGATGACCTTAGCTGTTTAGTCCCCCTTACACATCCCAACAACCACCCCCCCCCCCCCCCCTCCATTAAGCTCCACACACTTGCGCGACTGATGTAACTTCCACATGACCGCCTCAAACCACTTTATTGTGTGTCGCTCACCCCGCCGGATAGCTGCTCGCAGTTCCTAGACGTCTGTGAAATGAAGTCCGCACCAAAATTTCTTCATACGGTGGAGTACCTAGAACCCCGCATCACACATGCTAGACACACTTGTCCTACTCGGGTACAAGCGTTGTCAAGCTGCAACAGCACTCCTTTCTCTTATTTTCCTGGGAGTTTCTTTTGAATCGTGGTCCCTGGTTCCAGTAAATCAATGAAGAAGGTTCCACCCTTTCCCGCTTAGTGCACTGTAAGGAATTTTGTACGCGAGAGTCTACCTTTATGCTTCCACTGTACTGATTTGGCTTTGGCCCCCGGGTCATGGTAGTGGAGACAAGTCTCGTAGCTGCATCCTCGATGTGGCATTGACAGGGATCACTGCACACGTCCCTGCGCTGTTCCGTTTGTGCTGTATTTCATTTGCATCTACATCTATAATCTATAGACAGCTGTAAAATTCGTGGCAGAGTATACGTCTTATTGTTATCAGGGCTTCGTCAATTTCCATTCACGTATGAAGCGCGGGAAGAGTGGTTGTTTCAATGCTTTCGCGTGTACTGTAGTTAATCTAATCATGTTCTTACGATCCCTATGGATCCCTATGGATCCCTATGGATCCCTATGGATCCCTATGGATACATAAGGGGTTGTAATACACGGACCATTCACATTAATATGATCACCGCCTATATTCTACATCATTATGCAGTAACAACTCACAGGAGGTAGATTACAGCAGTAGTAGTGAAGGACATATAAAGCGTGTCGGGGTATTTGGAAAACAGTGGAGTCGTTGTCATAAAGCTGAAACAGAGCGATAAATCTCAAATCCGAAAGGGCACGATCATTGCTTTCGGGCAAAGGGTGGCAGCATTTCGGAAACGGTTAGGTTTGTAAGCCGTTCGTGTACCGCCTTGGTTAAAGGATACTCTGCATGGCAAAATGGCTCTACCCAAAACCGGAGTAGAGGCAACTGTGGTGTAGCACGGGTCGTAGCTGACAGAAATAAATGACGGCTGCGGCGACTTGTACAGGCGAACACACGTCTAACTATTGAGGAACTGACTGCTCAGATGAACTAAGGAGCTTGTCTTCTCAAAGACCTTCTAGTGAACGTTCCTGCTTATGGGCCTCCGTAGCAGACGTCTGTCTCTTGAATCCACGCTGATAGCCGTTCATCTACTAAGTAGGCTGGAATTTTCACTCCACCACCACAACCGGATGTCCACTGAGTGGCGATAGGTAGCCTTTTCATGCTCCGTCGGACAGACGGTTGGCGTGTACATCCTCCAAGGGTACTGATTAGAGATGGGAGTGTTATGCCCTGGGGAATGTTTTTGTGGCATTTCCTGGGTGATCTCATCATTCTGGAAGGCCAGTGGATCATTACAAGAATGTATCAGTCCCTGCGGACTGGGGACGATGTCCAACCCTACATCCAGTTTTCTTTCTTTTTTTCCACAGTACAGTGTGACAAGGCTTGCAGTGTATCCTCTGGCCACCAGACTAATCTATTCCCCGGATTGAAACCCAATGGAGAGTTTTTCCGACCACAACGATTGAGGTGTTCGCACGAGAGATACTCAGTGGAGAAACCTGCCCCAGCTGGCCACGGCACTCGTGTCCTCATGCCTCCACATCCGTGTCGGTACCTTCCAGAAACTCAGATTCTCTTCTTGGACGTGTCGTATCGGTCCCCGATGCAAAAGTTGGTTATTCAAGCTTTTGACAAGTGGTCACTTTGATGTGACTGGGCATTGTAAATTCATAGAGCAAATATTTAAAGCCACTTCCTGAAATTCTTGTAAGTAAGCTTTCTCGGAATCGTTTACGTCTATCTTCAATAGTATGCCAGTTCAATTTCTTGAGCGTCTCTGTAACACTCTCTCACCAGTCAAACACGCTTCTGACCATTCGTACTGACTGCGCGCAGGAATTTGGGGCCACAACGGGAGGGCATCCTGCAAAGCTTAATGTCTTCTTTCACTATTCGGTGCAAAGTGCTTCTCCCAGTGGATTCCTCCAGTTCAGTGAACATTATGTGTCTATTCACGTGAAGGTGCTATTCCACTTTTGACTCATTGACTGGTGTTACCTCAATCACTTTACTTCCAGAACTCGTTCTTTTCTCCACAGATGTGCGGCTACTTTTCTACGGTTTTCCGGCACGGTGCACATTATGCACACATCGCCAACAATCGCTTGTGAATACCCTTAGTGTTTATACCACCTTTCCACATCAACTACGTCGTCTATCACAGTCCTTTTTGATGACATTCCATGTTGTTGACTCACGTAATTACAAAAGCAGGGAAAATGAGCGGTACTGAGCAGGGTTTGCAATTCTAGGGATTTTCTGGGATGGGGTTCCATCAGGAGTTGCGTGCATCACGACCAACACGTCAGTGTTAATAACAAAAGGAGGATCGGCATTGGTCGTTGAAGCAGATATCTTTATTTCTGTTGCAAATCGATTTCAGTCACTGTATGAGCATCATCAGTGCTAATATGAAAGCCTGTGGACTTATAAATGCAAGCAGTAAAATAGCAGTAAATGCCTACATCAATGAAGAAGACTTGTCAGACACAAGCACCTATCCAGATATCACTCAGAATGGCATTGATACAGACATTTATGAAGACAACAGAGATAATAACGTTTCCTGTTTAAAACCGTGTCAATGAGGAGGTCATCAGTAAAGGACAACAGTATCACATTAGGATGAGATGAGGGAGGAAATCAGCCTAGTCGTTTTGAAACAACCATGTCGGAGATCTTACTGAGTTACGGAAGTTGTGGGAAACCTGCGGGAGTTCAGCTGTCGTCCTCGTGTCTAGTGTCTATTGCTATCCCATAGAGTCACCTCGCTAGATGATACCGTACTCCCTTGAAGTTAGTAGACACAGACCTGTACTTATACTGACGCGCCCACATAGCTTTAGGGCTCCCCTTCCGGACTTCGGAAGGTGAACCTGCTACGAATTGAGTCCGCCCCGCGGATTAAGGATGAGGGCTGGTGAGTTAACCAGACTGGATGTAGTTTACAGGAGGTTTCAGACCACCGCCTAGCTAAATATCGGACTGGTACCCACGTCCCGCATCAGATGCACGCTAAGAAAACTTGTAGAAACTTTCTCACACTCGACCATAGGTATTCCAGCCGCAGACAAATCACAATATTCATTCCCTAGGAGGAGTGGTGGTGTCAGGAAGGGCTTGCGGCCGTCAGCTGGCACCAACATTGCCCAACGATGCCGACATCATGAAAGATATACAGCATGTTTCAACATCTTTGCATCAGTCGTCTAGGGGTGACAGATTACGTCATGGGGAACAATTTTTGTTAGAAATAAGATGTTAGCTGGCACTTCCCGGTGTCAATAGGCGTTGTTTTGTATTGTTCACGCCCCTGAGAGACAGCAGCACGTAGGCATCCTACGACATACTTATGCCGTGTACGCTGCCTATAATCCAGTGTAAAGCTCCGTGTGAAAGGGGATAGGCCTAGAAAAATTAAAATTTCTACTCAATAATTCTTTATTCGCCGCTTAAGGTGGTTGTTGTTGAAAATCACTCCATCAATTTAATGAGCGTAGGTAGTACACAGCATAGTAGGTCAGTAGACCCTACTAGTTCGGTGAAATCTGTTCATATCAGGCAATACTAAAAGGCACAAAGCGTCACCAGGAAACATCAAGGAACATTTTCTCTATAACGAAAGTGATGTTTCACCCCTAGATGTCTGATGACATTGAGACATTCTTTATATTTGTAAAATCAAATGGTTTTTAATAAAATGAAAATTTTGGAAATAACTGCTTAAGATAAAATGCACTCCAAATTTCCATCTTAATTCTTGTAGAAGATAGTCTTGAGGAAGCGGCTCATAACTTTTTATAACACCATGTGTATTACTACAGGTCTAAGAGGCACGCTGGTTATTTGGTTTAGTATATACGCATCTTGACACTAATTTGCCGGTGGCGAATGGCAATGCGCGTACGTCTCATAGAGGAATCTGTGCAATAAAAGAAACAACGTAAACAAAAATTTTACTTCATACGGTGACAGCTCACCATTCAGATGAAATATGAAAGTTCGTATAGTTTAACAAATAGATTGCTGGCGTTAGAGGTAGTGAGATTAAGTTCATAACGACAAAATCCACGCGCTCGGTAAGAAGATGATTGCCCTCTCGCTACAGTACGACAACGTTCGCACAAAACTACTTATAAATACGAAGTTTTTCAGCACAGTACCTATGAAGGAATCCCAAAACACATCAAGTGGAACACAACTCGTGCTCCTTAGAAAAGGCTTACGCACATGTAATAAGATGGCTTTCGATTTCTTGAACTTCTGAAGTCATTTTATTCAGTGTTATACCGAGAATTATTAAACAAAGCACATTCACTCTGAGCATTTAATCAACGTCGCAGCTGGATTAAGAATCTTTTGACATGTACAACGTATTTCATTATCATTCACAATAACAGAAGTAACTTAATGCTGGTTACTTCGTGAGGAGTAGATTACCATTTGCAATTTCTTGATTTCAGCAGATGACACGTTTGTGTGCGCGATAGAAATTGTTCTTACATCTAGTTGCGTTTGATAATGTCTGGTGGAATTATCTGGTATTTAGCACCTTATGTAGTAGTGTGAAGTTTATGAGACAGAACTCATTGGGGCATTTGACTATATGAAAGAGACAACGACTCTGTACAAAAAACAGCCTCACGAAAAGTCATATCCTTGTTTACCTAGCAGGACAGTGAAACAATAATACTATAAAACCTCAGCTCGCAGATGCCTCATGTCTCACTGAACGGCGCCTCGTAAGTCAGAGGAATCAACTCTTCATAACTGTTGCGAAAAGATTGAACGGCTAAAATAACAATGAAGAAAGTCATCATAGCCGGCAGCTGTGGCCTAGCAGTTCAAGGCGCTTCAGTTTGGAACTGAGCGACCGCTACGGTCGCAGGTTCGAATCCTGCCTCGGGCATGGATATGTGTGATGTCCTTAGGTTAGTTAGGTTTAAGTAGTTCTAAGTTCTGAGGGACTGATGACCTCAGATGTTAAGTCCCATAGTGCTCAGAGCCATTTGAACCATTTGATATGAACATAAGCACATTCCACAAATGAAGCGGTTATGAAGTAATACAGAGGACCCTTATTTTATGGGAGCAGGGGAATCCGTGTCCTGCAATCAACTTGTAGTCATCCTGTATTTTCCTTAACTCGATGGGAAAAGGTTGGGGTATTACTCTGAAAATGAAACAGTAAACGTCATTACCTATCTATTTCAGTCCCATCACGCGAGCGATCTCCAGCTACCTCGACGACATCAGAATGTCAAAACTCTTCCTCTTTGCATCTATCATCATCTTCAGCAACTGACTGTCCGCGTTTCTGTAAATCGCAGAAGTATTATTTTCGTCACTGTACATAATGAACGATTTTTACAAAATACTCGCAGCCCTGTATCATCAAATCTTATTGGTTTTATTTAAAAGGAATAGTGTGTACAGAGAACACACCAGCTATGATCGATTCATTTTCAACAGATAGAGTACATATCTCCATGCCATTTGTGTTCTCGACAATGTTTAACCACTTCACACAGCACATACGATCCGTTTACTATCTACGTTTCTTACTTGCATCTTCTACGTGCAAAACTGTATATTAAGAAAAGATGCGATTCTAGGAGACGTACGTCACTGGATCCTGCATAAGTTCCTGTGCTAAAAAATAAATCAATTATTGCATTATAATTGTGACTTTGTGTAAAGAGTACTGAAGTATCGCTGCACTGACCATTCATTTACAGAGTAAGTTCAAATAACTACTCTGTTGCGCTACCAATGCTTAGGGAATTGAGTTGGTACACCGATGAGCAGTGACATCAATCTGAGCTCACTATCAAACTCTTTTTACCACTATAGCACAATTCTGGCCTTGTGAGACGGAGCGTTATCTAGCTGGAACATGTCATCGCCATCGGGGAGGGCTCCAAGGATGCAGTTATTTATAGATGTCATGATGTGCTCGGTTACTACTACGGGTCCCAAAGATCTCCATTGAATATATACCATAGTGGAACACTGCCCCCTTTACCCCGCACCCCTGACGAGTTGCTGTTTCAAGGTGACGTTCGCCGCGCTGACACTGTATTCAGACAGGACGATCGAATTACAAAAAATCCTAATACACGAAGGTAATCTCAGAAGCGCTTTCCCTCTTAAATAATAAGTGTGTTACAAAAATTACAGAAGCTACGTTGGCACAACTAGATGAACAGTATTAGACAACTCTTTAAAAACTAGTAACCAGTTCAAAAACTGAAGCAGTTATTAGCGCAGTGAAGATGTCAGACTATAGCTGAAGGAGTCAGCTAATGCTTCGCTCCACTAAATAGTATTCAGAGAACTACATTATATTTTAATTATTGCGAATTACGCAAAATGTCTCAGAACGACGAATCCTCCTAACAGAAATTCATAATCAGTGTCACATGTTGTACTCAGAACCTTATCCTGTTTTCTGATATGTCACATGTATTGCCATAATCTTACTTTTTAGTTAAGTAAATATGCATTTGGCCATTAATAAAGACGCAACCCATTTAAAATTAGTGGAACTTAAAGATTTTCTGAAACACCATTAGAAAGAGAACTAATAGACGCTCTTTATCAATAGTTCATGCGAATTTGCATTCTGTCGTTGAAAGAGCGCCGCTTTAGGGACGGCGAGGTACACCGTCACCAAATTACTTCCTGCCGGCGGACTGAAGATGAGAGAGTCGGTGTGCCGGCCTGCCTGGATGTGGTTTGTAGGCGTTTTCCCATATACAACTAGATAAATGCCGGGCTGGTGCCCCAGCTCCACTTCAGTTACACGATTCGCTAACATTTAAAAGACTATCTATTGATCACTTTCACATGGACACCTTTATGTGCAGATGGTTTCAGTATGCATACTCCGTCGCGGGGGATGCAGGAAAGGTGGCGAATGGGGGCGGGGGGGGGGGGGGGAGGGTAGTAGCGACGGAGAGGGGGCCGATGTAATATGGTAGCGACATCTAAGATTTCCTGCCACCCATTATGGCACAGTCTGTAACCATACCGACTTTGCGCCAATGCGGGAAAATGATGAATAATTTGTTTTAAGTGTTAAATCTGTGGGCACATGACTCTCTACACCAATAAATCATTAGGACTAGGTTATCTGGTGTTGTTACAAAATGACCCGGCGAAAAAGGTGCTCTTTTCAACATGTATTTGTTATGTATAGACTATTTTCATTAGAGTGATGGACCCCTATGTTAAATTTATTCTACTTTTGCGGACTCACAAGAGCATACAAAGGGCAGTGAAATGAACACGAAAGAGTTCCAAAGAAAGTAAGAAAACTGTTTATTATTTCAAAAGGAATCGCCATAACTATCAACACTTTTGTAAGGAAATGAAACACCTACAGCCGTCCTTATGATGTCATTTATTGTATGGGTACCTTTTACGGTGCTTCAGTGCACCATCTTCAGGTCTTAACTGATGCTGAAACGCTTAACACCATCCTTATATACGATGGGTCAGTAGCCAACATCTGTTAGTAGTTTACGGAGACTACTTGTAATCGCGATGTTGTCTGTCCAACCATAAACTGTCAACCGTCAACTGTGAGCTGCCAAGCAGTTGATATTAATGGTTAGAGGCAGTCTGCATAAACCAGTTATAGATGTTGGCCACTGTTCCATCGTATATGAGGATGGTGTCAAACCCTTCAGCATCAGCTAAGGCCTGAAGACGGTGTTTCAGTTTCTTACATAAGCGAGCGGTCGAAGTCCCCCAGACCTCCACTCGCAAGGATAGATATACAAAAATTAATACTTTTATCCCGCTGTGGTACAAACGGTCAGTGTCTTCATCTATATATGTTTCCTATGAAACCGTGATTGTGCCCAGGCGTGCACGTCTGCGTCTGAAGACAATAGACGGCCATGAACATCTTTTTTCAGCGGTCCACGAAATGTGAATATCGCATATGAAGGTATCGTAATTGTATAATGTGTAAGAGGTTCCCAGCGAAACTTCTGCAGCGTGGTCGTAACTATAGACACGCCAGCTCAGGGAGAGTCATGATGACCTTCCCCTTTGACTGAAAGATTCCGCTGCTCATTGACTTCCTACAAGGCGGCGTCGCAATTACCGCCCAGTGGTAGGTGGATAGTTAGTAAAAGTTGAAGCGCGCCTTCAGCTCCAAAAGTCTAGGAATGTTAGCGGTTGGCGTCATTCTGTTGCTGGATAACGCTACATGCTAACAAGGTTGTTTCGACTACGCTCCAGAAGTTCGCTGGTAAGTCCTTACACATCCTCCATACAGTCCCTATATCTCCCCGTGCGATCCCATATTTCTGGAGCTCTGAAAAACATTGGTGGCCGGTCACTTGCTTAGGAGGAAGGGGTGCACTCCATTGTCAATCATTCTTCCGTAAGTAAAAGGAAACATGTTACCCTTAAGGCACTGACTGCATTTTCTCTCAGTCCGATGAATATACAAACATTGATGACGATTACTTGGGAAACAATCAACAGTTACGTTTTTTATTCATCTCGTTTTAATTTGGCTCCCCTGCGAGCAGGAATGCTGAGTTACATTCTGTTCCGAGACGGCGAGACTGCAGCTTGTACGTGTGTGGGTGTTAGAGGTGATTTGCGGTAGTCAAGTAATTGAAACTGGTGGGTAGTTGGCCGCTCCACGCTTTAACTTTTTATGAGGTCTTAGTGCAATCGCTACGGTCTGAACTTAGAACGCGGCCGCCAGTTGGAAATCTAACTTCTGCCTGTGTCTGCTGGTAACCATTATGGTACTTTTTCCACTGCTTTTAATAGTTGTTGCTGGTTGTAACACTAACTTCTGCGTGTGTCTGATGGTAAGCATTAAGGTACTTTTTCTGCTGTTTTTAATAATTGTTACTGGTGAGCCTGAAAGCCTTTATTAATACCTAGGGAAAGTATGGTTTGTTTTAAGGAATTATTGAACTTTAACTGTGTTGAACAGCAGCTGGTTTATGAATGAGAGCTTATACTACGCCCATTCGTAATGGCAGTTGGTTGGGAGGCTTTACCTGTATTTGAATCACTTAGGACCAGTTTTATTGCACATATGTTTTAGTCAGTTTGTTTCACGCTGTATTTGTTTACTTTTTGCATTTTTGTATTTAATGGACAAATAAATAACCAGTTCCCAAAATCTTAAATCATAATGTGATCTCTCAGGATTTCTCGGCGTTATCGATTAATTGTGTGCTTCCTGATGTCCCGACGAAAAGTTGTTTACATTTCAAACACAGTATTTCGAAGAACAGTCGTCTTCCTCAGATGCTGTGCGTTATGCTGTTATGTGTGTTCCTTGCCTGCACTCCAAGCTGCGATTCATATCTAAAATAGCTGAATACAGAGCATTGCCTGAGTATGCAGTTATTCTCATTATTCCATCTCCTCCAACTCCTTCTCTCTGTCCATCCCCTCCTCTTCCCTTTCTCTGTCAATTTCCTCCTCCCCCACTTTTCCTTTTGCCCCTCTGCCTGTCTCTTCGACCACCTGTCTCTGTCCATACCCTTCTCTTCGCTTACTGTGTTCATTTCCCCCTCTCTCTAAATGTCCTCCTCGCACCACTCTGCCTATCATTCCCTCTGCCTGTCTCTGGTCATCTCCTACCAAAACCCCTCTCTTTTCTTATCCATGTGCCACTCTCACTTCCTTCCCTCTTCTTTCTCCACATTATAATGCTCACCGCTCATGTCAGTATACGATACACAGGTGTAACACTGTATTTTTTTAGAGACGATCGATTTCGGTCTAGGGTGAGAGCATCATCGGGTAATTGACATAACAGTTATCATATTTACATTTTCTGTCGTTGTACATCTGGTAGCTGTTAAGCCGAGGAAGCAAATAAATAGCTGAGATTCTTTTTTAACTCGATGATGGTCTTATTGTAGACTCAAATTGATCGTTTCTAATCAAATACACCGTTACAGCTATTTACTTCATAATGCAGTTCTTAACGTTCATTGAAGTTAACCAAGACCACCTCCACAATATATTTCACACATATCAGATATACTGAATACGTATTTCTACACATATTTCACTGTATCTGTAGTGAACTTCACCTTCCAATTCCGTTTTCATACAGCTCAGTCTTTATAACGTAGTAACTCCTGAAATATGTGCTGTACAATGATATGCTCATAATTTGGCCAGTAGATGCAGTCATATACGTAGGTACTGCCTGCAAAATGTGTTGTGAAGAGAGCTGGTAGTAGAGATGTAATAAATGAAACCGTCATGCACGTGGGGCCGTTTTTCATGCACCTCAGTGTTTAGGTTGTCATATCTCCTGTACTATATGTCGTACAATGATATACGTTTTTGGGTAAATTCATTGGTTTATGTGAATGTGATCTACAAAATGTGCCACGAATACAGTTAGTAGTAAAGAATAACTAAAATGTCATGCTTCATATGAAAATGTTGTAAGCGATAAACTTTCTTCCGTTCATCATTTTCTGGGGGTTGTCAGGGAGAAAAAGTCTCGTAAAGGTACGAAATTGTGTATAAAGTGTGTCGCATGTCACTAATACTCTCGTCCTCAAATGCTGGATGACGACATTATGGGTATTCGTGGGTCGACTTGGCGATAGCGTAATAAGGCCTTACGTGCTATCACTAAGTTAACTGGGACAGATTATCTGGACTTTCGCATTAATGTATTGCCTACCTTGCTGGAGGCTGTGCCACTGCAGCAACCAATACAAATGTGGTTCATGCATGATGGCGCACCAACACACATTTGTCACAATGTGCTTGAAAATCTAACGCAGACATTTCAGGATCACTAGATTGAGTGTAGAGCCCCATACCTTGGCCTGTTCGTTCTCCAGAACTCAGACCCCTAGAAGTTTGGTTATGGGAACACTTGAAGAAATTGGTTAACGCCACGCCAATCGATGATGTGCGGGCACTACATGGTCGCGTCTTCAGTGTATGCCAGTAGGTACAACAACAACCGGGTATACTTGAAAGGTTGCAACATTCCTTATGACGGAGGGCAGAGAGGTGCATTGTCACGAAAGAGACGCAACATTGAACATCTCTTGTAAACACGTGTTTATCGAAGAAAGTATCCATTTCCAGACCCATGTTTATTATACTTAACTCGGATCGTATGCATATCTAGACTGATTTTTATCGGACTTATTTTTCTTGTTTCGGTGAGTACTACCACCTCTCGAAGTATTCGACACTTTTGTTGGCACACACTGTATATAGGTACGTACATCCATTTTTATAATATGTATAGTTTCGACTTCCAACTCCCATTATTGCTTTTGATGGGCTCTTGTTCTTTGGAGTCTTCTCTCATATCCCGTTGAATACAGATTCTCTCAGCGTACCCTACCGCTGCTTGATGTGATGGCGGACTATATCTTACTAAGCCGGGTGTCGGACACAAAGCCTCGCTTGGATTGGAACCTCCGTCCCTGTGTATCAGGTTGTACGACATCTTTATTTCGAGTTACTCTTTAATTAGGCTTTCCCAGAAATGTGGAATTTGCTCCACGATAATGGCCTTATTTTACTTAATTTCTCGGTTATATTCGAGGCAGTGCATGGGGTCACCTCTGCTTGTTTTAGTCGGGTGTGTCCCGTCTATTCATCCCTGATGAGCACCCGAAAGCTGCTATGACTGATCCTAACGATTTTGTCTCAATTATTTATCAGCAATCAGTTTAATTTACGTTTAGCCGGCAAACTTGCGTCATTTTGAGTTTCGACTGCAGGATGTCTTGTGTAACACATTTAGTTTCAGCAACCAAAACTGCAGGCTATAAACGGGACGGTATTAGACCCGACCCTATGACAGATACGAGCAAGCATCAATCAAGAGCGTGCAGTTTCCCAGGCTCCGCAAGCCGGTAATCGATCCCTTTTGTCGGACAAGACTGTAAGGTAGTGAGAGCCGGCATGTACAGTGTTTACATAGGAGGAGGCTGTTCACAAGTGTAGGTTATTTATGAGAAAAATGTATCACTCCAGTTGTATCTTGAGAATGTCTTTATTCTATCACACGACTAGTTTCGGTGGCAGATTACCGCTATCTTCAGGCCCCGCCATTGACAAAAGAGTATTTACTGGGGGATCGTTGTTACTACCACACATGTGCTAATTTTCATCAGTAGTTTATACTTAACACCGTGTTGTGTCCAATGACATTGCCATGGCATCCAGCTGTGTAGGTACGTTTTCTTATATGTGTCATCAGCTGAAGCCCCTCGTGTCCATGTAATGAGATCGACATCGATAAATGTAGCTTATTTGTTTTGCTGAAGCCCCTCGTGTCCATGCAATGAGATGGACATCGATAAATGTAGCTTACTTGTTTTGCAGTCATTAATAACTAGTAACATTCTTTCCATCTTCGTGAGCAAAGCTATGATTTTGCAAATGGAATTTGAACTGAGTAGCTATGTATTTCTTGCAACAAATACTATTTTCTCATATTTCTGCGATATTTCACCTATCGATAAGAAAACGTGGCGTCCCTTCTTCATTGCGAAACACTAGAGTGCCATTTTTAATATGTGAGATAGGTGTTTTGGTTGTTAATAACATATTTTATTTGGGAAGTTATTTACGTAATGAGTTCAATAAATTACTTAAATAATGTTTTTGAACAATGATCTATACATTGTAGACTATAGGCCATCACTGCGAGGTTAATAACCGCGCTAGGTAACAATCAGTACCAAACACGCTTTCGCATAAGACAATAGGTATTGTGTTAAATGGAAGATCGCTATGACTATAGCGACCAAAAACCTCGGTATTATTCTGTCAGGGACAGAAAGAGCGAAGAGAGAGAGAGAGAGAGAGAGAGAGAGAGAGAGAGAAAGGGAGATACAGTAGATAGATAAAAAGAGAGAGACAGAGAGATAGATAGAGAGAGAGAGAGAGAGAGAGAGAGAGAGAAAGAGAGAGAGATGAGGCTCCTTTATAATGTGCTTTGTTGCGATACATTGTTTTCCGAAAAATAAATAGTTATAACCACAGACCTCTATAAAAGTAATTCCATTTAAATAATTTTCATGTTTCCAGAATGAATTTTCAATCTGAAAACTCTTGGCAAAGTAAAACTGTGTGCTAGGAAGTTTAAAATTAGTGCAAATTAAGTGTGGTACAATCCATGTCTATATAAACATATCCACTCACATTGCTTTAAAGGAAGGAAAGGCATTTAAGTGAGCCACAAAAGTGAAATACAGCCGAACAATACACTGAGTTTTGTTCTGGGAGAAACCATTTCTACGATACAGCTCATTGAGCGTTCCTTGTGGCGAAAAGGTTAATGAAACGAAGCTGCACAGAAATATCGTGGCTTCCCTAGCTAAAAGAAAAAAAGATAAAAATTTGGTCCGTTCTAAGCTACGCTACAGGCTTTTATTCCCTGCGTAGGTAGGAACGAGATCGACAGATAGTGGTCTTATGTACATTCACGTTGTGTCGCAAATTCCAGGCGTCCATTCTCATTTAAGGTTTCAGTGCATTTATATCACTCTTTACTACATTTCGACGTTAAGTATCTCCTGAAGATTTGTTGGTAATTATATTCCTGCACTTCATCCTATTCTGTCAGTTAATTGTTTAGGCAATAGGACATCATAACAGTTAATTCTCAGGGCACAGTAAGTAATGTATATAAGGCTACTGCTCACGAATTTTCCCTGGCAGTCCATACAGACAACATTAAGAATATCATTTCACGTGCGTGATGGCCAGGAGCAAACACGCGTTCTGCTTGAATTGCTTCATTTGTTCTCTTTCTTAATTTATTCCAGGCAGTACGATTTTATTGTGGATGATGAAGTGAATTGTGATGTACAACGCCCACACAGTTAGATGGAAAATGTATTTTATTCTTTCAGGTTAGCTGAATGTTTATTGCTGTGTGTCACATGATATCTACACGAATAATGATAATGGTAGTTTGTAGGATGATACCATGATACGCAGGAACACTAGCAGCGAGTTTCCCCTCTGCCCCCATCTTGACCCCCCCCTTCCCCCCTCCCACCCACTAAACATCAAGACGGCAGCAGCAACTGGAGGCGTATCCCAGTCAGTACAATAAATTTCGTGAATGGTTTAATGAAAAACAGAGAAAAGTTAAGATGGTTGTTTTAATGCTTCAGGTGTTCTACATAGTCAACTTCCACTTGAGTACAACGCGCAGAACCTCCGTATAACCATTTCAAAGGGTCTGAGAAGTCCCATATCCAGTGCCTTAAGTCGCACGTCACGTACGTTCGAATGTCAGTTTCGTCTTCAAAACGTTAACCCTTTATGTGAATTTCATCACTGGATCGATTTTTGGTAGGTTAGTGTTGATAACACCAAGTCTCGCCAAAATTGGTGGCTTATTACAGAAAAGAAGTGTGCGCGTTTCGCTTTAAAACATGTCGTGTTGTTGCTTCTGTTCGGGAGTTAAGGTGTGCGGGACAGCCTCTGCACACACTTTTCTCTACCTCAGAACATCTGGAGGATATCTTGTACCTTCGATTTAGAGATGTTGCTCCACTCCAATTTGTGACTCAACAATCTTAACACGCTAAGGCCGCGCGTCCACTACTCAGGAAAGCCTACTCCTTACTGACTGGTCGAATGCACTGCCGTTGTTTACACGAGTTAGCGCAAGCTGGCACCATAAAAATAAAAGCAGTCTCGAAACTCAGAACGTGTAGATTCGACGAGGTGTTGAAATCGTTCTGGGGGGATGTTGATCCACACATCTCAAGTAATTGTTCCAGTCTATTTGACGACGAGTTCATAAACGTGGCACGGGTATGGAAAACCTCATAAATTTCCGGTTAGGTGAAGACCGAGTGAAGTGGCTGCCGAGCTAAGGTCGTGAATCCATTGGAGTGTTGATCAAGACACTTTCGTGTGGTCAAAGGTCAGTGGCATGTCGCATTTTCCTGCTGAACGTGAAATTGGGTACTCCGCTGCTAGACAGGAATGCACGTGGTGTGCATACCGGGCGCCTGTTATTTCTGTCTGCAACCATGTGAACGCAGCTCAGGCCGTAGCTGAAGCACCTCCGGTTTGGACACAGTCTTACCTCAATTTCACTGAAGATACACGCTGTACAATGTTGATCTCGAAAATCCGAATTCTTGTGTAATCTTTAACACGCTGTCGGCCATTGCGTCTTGCACCGATTATCATCCAGTGTTCGAAGCGGGGCACCTGGTGACATATTTCTTGTTGTCTGTTGTCTAACACATGGCTCACAAGGAGAACGCCTCAACTTTTCATCATCGATTTCCTTCAAGCGTATGGTACAATAGTAGAACGTGGTCAGAAATGAAAGTAACAGAACTGGGAGATCCAGATGGCCATGGTTTGGAAAAAAATTGCATTGATGTAAGCGGTGTGTCCAGTTAGTGGTTGGTGCAGAGGAAAGTTTACAAATGGTTCAAATGGCTCTGAGCACTATGGGACTTAACTTCTGAGGTCATCAGTCCCATAGAACTTAGAACTACTTAAACCTAACTAACCTAAGGACATCACACATCCATGCCCGAGGCAGGATTCGAACCTGCGACCGTAGCAGTCGACCGTTCCCAGACTGAAGCGCCTAGAACCGCTCGGCCACACCGGCTGGCTGAAAGTTTACAGAACTGTAATCTGGAGGTCGTGCGTTCGAATGCATATGAAGTGCCCTTTTTTCGTTTTCGTTTTAATTGCAATATCTTCTAAAAATATTGTTTACAGAGTCTTTGAGGACACTTTTGAAGTATAGTCCTTTCTTGGAAACGTGTTTGCAATCCCAAATTTTCCTAAGCCTTTCCTTTCTATGTTCCTTCTGAGAGTATTAATAAATACAATTTACTGAGCATTTTTCGGTTTATTTGCTCCGTAACTAGAGGAGGAATTCAAGCGCACCAGAGTTCGTATTCCCTTAGATTGATTTTGACCTTGGAGGAGACTGCATCAAAGTACGTTGCATTGTACATCACCAGCTATCCTTGCCAATAGTTGGTGAAATTTTGCGTTGCGCATGGTTTTCCAGTAAACTACACAGTGAGAAAGAAACTTTTATGAAGGTAAGCCAGTTTTGTTTTCTATAGAATCTTTAAAGCAATCATTTAACTGTAAAAATGCGACATTTATATTGTGTGCAAACTGCCGAGAAGATTGTTACTTCCTCTGGTCCTACTACGAGTACCACCCTAGCACGTGTCAATCGTCAACTGTAAAATAATAAGAGTACCTAATTTTATATACGAATTTCTCATATACCCATTACAATCCCTGTACGGAAATTTATTTGTAATTCGAAAGTTTCGTTTATCTTTCCTTTTAATACCTTTTACTAAAATATTAATAAACGCTGCATATTGAGCATTTTCACGATTTAAGTCATACGCTGTACCTAGCACCATCAAATGGGCGTCATTCGTTGGGCATCTCGGAAAACGGACAACTCTCAGCATGACTTTTGTCCGCTCAGTTTGGACACCAATTCACTCATTTAATATGTGAACCTACGACTCTACTTGTCTATCTCGCTTAGCATCATAACTGTTTAATATCTTCTGTTTTTAATCAGAGCAAATGTCTGCTTCCATGCCGTCTCCTACAATTCCTACAATTGACCTTCTGAATATTAAATTTAAGGATATAATTCGATACTCTGAGTGCAATAGAATCCTTGGTTTGAAGAATGTCGCTAAGGCTTGTGAAAATACAGCACCATTTAAGTGGCGAGCGACTCGGAATTCACACCTCGCACACAGATGGCGTGTGTCTGAGAAGTTTCCAGGTATAATAAATCTCTAATGACCACGATGTCGACGGGACGTTAAACCCAATCTTCCTTCCCGTTCCAACACTACATCTAACTACTTCGATTTAATTCTTCATTTCATAATTTATTCCCATAAATTCACTGAAAGCTTGAAAAGGTCTGTACAGTACATATATTTCGCTGTTGACACGAAACTGATATTACAATTCAGTGGACGTTCTGCTGAGATTTCGTCTGAATATACGTCGCTCCTGTTCTCGAAATTTTGTCGGCAATAACTAAGTTATTTCGCTGACTAGTGGTATTAAAGTTTCTCGGTTTCCCAGCGTGTGAGTGGACATTAAACGGACATTCCTAGACGGTGAAGGGCCTGTGGCACGCGTATAGCGGAAAGCAGCACTCATTCGATGGGCTACCGGGAAATATTGCCATAAAAGCCGTGCTCACAGCAACCCAAAGCGTAATACGCGTAATTGCGGAACTTCATGAGGCGTATTTAACGGACACGCCGAGAATAAAGCTAGGCCAGAGTCGGAAGTAAAGTTTTACGAGGCAATGTCCATGAAAACTACATTATACGGGAAGTGAAAATGGGCAGTAAAGACAGGATGTAAAATCAGGACTGAGACCGCAGGCGTGCCTCTGATAAGAGATAACGGCGGTGCCAGGCTCACAGTGTATCGACAGAACTGCTCACTAATTGATCCGCTGGTCCCAGGGGTCAAATGTGCGGTTCTCTTCAGCCACGGCACTCCAACATCTATTTCATTTTACTTTAGGTTCCTGGAAACAATTTGTGGGGCCCTTATGTTCATACTAGGATCGAGATTCCGGGAACCTGATCTCCGTCTGTAGCTTATTACAAAGCCCATGTATAACAAGTTTTACAGTCTTCACGTTGAGTGCTATTTTTATGGTTAGGCCTACTTCTCTAAGAGCAGCCTTAGTTTTTCGTAACACCTAGCTTGCGATCGCAGCAGGATGTAAAAATAGTGATTCCGACCCATTTGCTAACTGCTGAGTTTTGAATCATTTTGTACTTATTATTCCAAAATAAATTTATTTATGAAGAAAATCATGCATGGCTACTCTGATTTGTTAACTGCTTCCTTATTTCATTCTGTACTTATTTGGTATTTGATGAAGTGAGTAATCAATATATATACAGGGTGGTCCATTGATCGTGACCAGGCAAATATCTCACGAAACAAGTGTCAAACGAAAAAACTACAAGGAACGAAATTTGTCTAGCTTGAAGGGGGAAACCAGATGGCGCTATGGTTGGTCCGCTAGATGGCGCATCCATAGGTCAAACGGATATCAACTGCGTTTTTTTAAATAGGAACCCCCATTTTTATTACATATTCGTGCTGCACGTAAAGAAATATGAACATTTTAGTTGGACCACTTTTTTCGCTTTTTGATAGATGGCGCTGTAATAGTCACAAACATATGGCTCACAATTTTAGACGAACAGTTGGTAACAGGTAGGTTTTTTAAATTAAAATATAGAACGTAGGTACGTTTGAACATTTTATTTCGGTTGTTCCAATGTGATACATGTACTTTTGTGAACTTATCATTCTTGAGAACGCATGCTGTTACTGCGTGATTACCTGTAAATACCACATTAATGCAATAAATGCTCAAAATTATGTCCGGCAACCTCATTGCATTTGGCAATACGTGTAACGTCATTCCTCTGAACAGCGAGTAATTCGCCTTCCGTAATGATCGCACATGCACTGTCAATGCGCTGACGCATGTTGTTTGGCGTTGTCGGTGGATCATGATAGCAAATATCCTTCAACTTTCCGCACAGAAAGAAAACCGGGGACGTCAGATTCGGTGCACGTGCGGGCCACGGTATAGTGCTTCGACGGCCAATCCACCTGTCATGAAATATGCTATTCAATAACGCTTCAACTGCACGCGATCTACGTGCCGGACATCCATCATGTTGGAAGTACATTGCTATTATGTCACATCTTGTAGTAACATCGGTAGAACATTAAGTAGGAAATCAGCATACATTGCACCATTTAGACTGCCATCGATAAAATGGGGGCCAATTATTCTTCCTCCCATAATGCCGCACCATACATTAACCCGCCAAGGTCGCTGATGTTCACTTGTCGCAGCCAACGAGAATTTTCCGTTGCACAATAGTGGGTATTATGCCGGTTTACGTTACCGCTGTTGGCGAATGACGCTTCGTCACTAAATAGAACGCAAATAGAACGCGTGCGAAAAATCTGTCATCGTCCCTTAATTTCTCTTGTGCTCAGTGGCAGAAATGAATACGACGTTGAAAGTCGTCGCTATGCAATTCCTGGTGCATAGAAATATGGTACTGGTGCAATCGACGTTGATGTAGCATTCTCAACACCGCCGCTTTTGAGATTCCCGATTCTCGTGCAATTTCTCTGCTACTGATGTGGGGATTAGCTGTGACAGCAGCTAAAACACCTACTAGGGCATCATCATTAGTTGCAGGTCGTGGTTGACGTTTCACATGTGGCTGAACACTTCCTGTTTCCTTATATAACGTAACTATCCGGTGAACGGTCCGGACACTTAGATGATGTTGCCCAGGATACCGAGCAGTATACATAGCACACGCCGTTTGGCATTTTGGTCACAATAGCCATACATCAACACGACATCGACCTTTTCTGCAATTGGTAAACGGTCCATTTTTACACGGGTAATGTATCACGAAGCAAATACCGTCCTCACTGGCGGAATGTTGCGTTATACCACATACGTTTGTGACTATTACAGCGCCATCTATCACAAAGCGAAAAAAGTGGTCCAACTAAAACATTCATATTTCTTTACGTAATACACGAATATATAATAAAAATGGGGGTTCCTATTAAAAAAAAGAAACGCAGTGGATATCCGTTTGACCTATGGCAGCGCCATCTAGCGGGCCAACCATAGCGCCATCTGGTTTCCCCCTTCAAGCTGGACGAGTTTCGTTCTTTGTAGTTTTTTCGTTTGATGCTTATTTCGTGAGATTTTTGGGCCAGTCACAAAAGTAGGTATACAATGTGGTTGCCGCTAAAATCAGAAACGAGTCCCAGAACGATTAAGGGAGTTATATGGAGTGGTAGCCCTCTGTTCCCCATCCACGAAGAAGGTTCCCGTTTTTACCTGAAGGGTGTGCTTTTGAAGATATAAGGGCTGGGAAGTTTCGTCCTCTAGAAATTTCTAGGACATTCCAACAACAATCAAGAGTATGTGAGAAGATTCTAGAACATTCCAGAGTATTCTAGAGCTTTCCACAACATTCCAGAATGTTCCGAAATATTCCACACTGATCGGGGATGTTCTGGAATGTTCGGGAATTGTCTGGAACATACTGAAAGATCCTAGATCACTGAGGAAAGTTTCAGAACACTCTTGAATGTTTTGGAATGTTCTGGAAAATTGTGGACCATTCGAAACCTTTTGGGTACGTTTTGGAATTCGCCGCTGTTTGGAACAACTGTGCAACATCTAGCAGTACATCTGGATAATGGACAGAGAGTTTCTTCACAAAAGACACTGTCACAAAATCTGCTAGCGAAATACCTCATAAACTAACATTAACAGCTTCTCACCAACTGTGCCAAACGGATCCAATCGCGAAAACATTACTATGCGTCGACGTCCCTATCTTATACGTGAACACAACAAGAAAAAACTTTCAACTACGAAAACTAGGAACTCTGATAGAACGTCGTCCAGGAATGGTGAAAACTGTAACACTAGGCATAGTATACACCATACATCCAAACAACGCCGACCTTATGTTGCTACACGAAATACAGGAACCAACAAGTTCCAGAAATCTCAAGACTGTTGATGGTTACCTACCCCAGACGTACGGAGAAGCTTGCTAACGCTTAGGAGTATTGGAAAAGAACAATCACTGACAACACTACAAGGAGCCTCATTCATAGAGGAGATAGACTTGTTCGCCTTAATTCTGCGAACATCTAACTCAAAAGCCTTTGTGGCGGAGCGGTTCTAGGCGCTTCATTCCGGAAACGCCATGCTGCTACGTTCGCAGGTTCGAATCCTGCCTCGGGCATGGATGTGTGTGATGTCCTTAAGTTACGTAGTTTTAAGTAGTTCTACGTCTGGGGGACTGATGACCTCAGGTGTTAAGTCCCATAGTGCTCAGAGCCATTCGAGCCATTTTCTAACTACAAAACTATAGAACAGCTGTGGGACTCCCTCTAAGAGAGTATGAGTGATGATATACTGTATCAGATCCGCGAACTGAACTAACCACCGGATTCAACAACGACATCTTCAATGTAACCCTCATTCGTCACTAAGATAAAAGTTTAGTAGTAAACAACAAAATCTTAGTGCAGCCTGGGATGCAAGCACCAAGTAAAGATAGTATAAAAGTGCTAAACTTTGAAATTACAGAGGAATAAAAAGTTACAACGTCAACAAACTACTTCAATTCATTGCTCACAAAGAAAAACACTCCTCAGTGGCAATCAAAAGGAAATTTACAACGTTATCAGGACCGGATCGACAGAACACTGGCAGAATTATTTACTTGAACGACCCACGCGGCACCGATAAAACGTTTCTAATTCATCTATTGTTGACGGAAATAAGTGCTAAACGACACATCGCACTTGCACGGGCATCGTTCAGCATTGCAGCAACTCTAATGCAATGGATGACGAACTCCTAATTCCGCCCTAAGCTACTGATGAATATGAACGAAGAACAATTCCTAGTATGTGAAATCTCAGAGCATCTGGACGCGGTAAAATTCTAAGGCAAGATAAAATTGCCTTCTAGGACGAATTCACAGTGGTACATGAAAAATCACTTGAAGCCAAGGACACAAGACTTGCGAGGAAACCCTGATGTAATAGGAAGAGGTCGACTGATACTCTCAGGAGTTTTTCGGCAAACACTTCCAGTCATCGTCAAGTCAACACCAGCAGACGAGATAAAAAAATATCAAATCTCTGGTCACCCAAAGAAGTACTGCGACTAACAAAAAATTTAAGATATTAACTACCGAAGGTGGGACCACAGCACATTTTGCTCAATATATTTTACAAATAGGCGATGGCATATGTCTTACTGACTAGAAGATCGGCTTTATTAAACTCAACAGTGATTTCTACAACATAGCCACTGCTGAAAACGAACTAATCAACCAAATTTATCAGAACATTGTTCACAAGTATATTAATCGGCATTGGCTATTTGAAAGGTCATTTTTGCAACTAACAATAATTTTTTTTACGATATCGTATTTAATATTCACAAGAAATTTCCCCGTGAAGAGAGAATACTCAAATCGAGCGACACGATGGTAAACTTTGAAGAAAGAATTCGTAAAATCTTTGCAAGTACCAGGAATGTCATCACACTGTCTTCGACTTAAAATTTGATCTCCGATCAAGCTACTCAGAATTCTCAACTCACCAAAACTATGTATTTGAACAAGGACGATCGTCAAATAGGTATCGAATAACGTCATCGAAGTCGTACTTACAACTCGAAAGCACAAAGAACACACACCATTTATTCTCAGAATAACACTAATCTCTACTGAACTGACATTAAAATTTGTAAGACTGCAATTTTCAAACAAATTAGCCTACAATTTTACAATTAACAAAGTGGAAGAGCAAACTTTAAAGTATTGTGGTATCAACGTCAAAGAATTCTGATTCTCTCGCGGTAAACTATACGTACCTTGCCCTTTAGAAGGAAATTAAAAAAATTTGTACACATGTACCCCGAATAACCAGAGGAGTAATGTTGTTTATAAACCTGTATTGTAAATAGAAAATGTTTTCAATATTTTTTTACATCTTGTACTTTAAATTTTATTATTTTATTTCAAATACCACACAATCTCATACCGACTCTCTGAGCGAAGCCGGGTATCCCAGCTAGTTTACTAATAACAGCGTGCAGACAATCATTTCTCGATGACAGCACGTTACAATTATTTCCATGATCGCTGTAGAGAGCTTTACATCTATAATCTATCCAATCAGAGTCATAAAGTAATAGAAATACACTATGTGACCAAAAGTATCCGGACACCTGGCTGAAAATGACATGCATGTTCGTGACTCCCTCCATTGGTAATAATGGAAATCAATATGGTGTTGGCCCACGCTTCGCCTTGCTGACAGCTTCCACTTTTGCAGGCGTACGTTTAAAAACAGGTGCTGGAAGATTTCTTGAGGACTGGAAGCCAATTCCCCACGGAGTGCTGCACTGAGGAGAGGTATCGATGTCAGTCGGTGAGGCCTGGCACGAACTCGGCGTTCCAAAACATCCCAAAGTTGATCTATAGGATCCAAGTCAGGACTCTATGCAGGCCAGTCCATTACAGGGACGTTATTGCCGTGTAACCACTCCGCCACAGGCCGTGCAATATGAAGAGGTTCTCGATTGTGTTGAAAGATGCAATCGCCATCCCCGAATTGCTTCCCAACAGTGGGAAGCAAGAAGGTGCTTAATCCATCAATGTAGGTCTAGGCTGTGATAGTGCCACGCAAAACAACAAGGGGTGCAAACCCCCCCTCCATGAAAAACACGACCACACCATAACACCACCACATCCGAATTTTACTGTTCGCACTACACACGCTGGCAGATGAAGTTCACGCACACCCAACCATCGGATCGCCACATTGTGTACCGTGATTCGTCACTCCGCACAATGTTTCTCCACTGTTCAATTGTCCAATGTTTACGCTTGACATTTGCCGGCGTGATGTTTGGCTCATGAGCAGCTGCTAGATCATGAAATCCAAGTTTTCTCACCTCCTTCCTAGCTGTCATAGTACTTGCTGTGGATCCAGATGCAGTTAGGAATTCCTGTGTGGAAGTCTGGATAGATGTCTGCCTATTACACATTACGACCCTCTTCAACTGTTGGCGGTCTCTGTTAGTCAACAGACGAGATCGGCCTGTACGCTTTTGTGCTGTACATGTTGCTTCATTTCCACATCACTATCACATCGGAAACAGTTGTAAGTAGGCTGTTTAGGTTTTTATGTTGGTAACGTCACCTAGCGCTCTGTATGAAAATAACTGGCTGTGTTGTGTGCAGTCTGTGGCTGGTTGGCATTGTTGGAATATTCGCCATTGTAGTGTGGGGCAGTTGGATGCGAACAGCGCGTAGCGTTGCGCAGTTGAAGGTGAGCGGCCAGCAGTGGTGGATGTGGGGAGGGAAATGGCAGAATTTTGAGAGCGGACGATCTGGACGTGGTCCATCAGAAAGAGTAAATTTGTAATATTGGATATCATGAACTGATATATACAGGGTGAGTCACCTAACATTACCGCTGGATATATTTCGTAACCCACATCAAATACTGACGAATCGATTCAACAGACCGAACGTGAAGAGAGGGGCTAGTGTAACTGGTTAATACAAACCATAAAAAATGCACGGAAGTATGTTTTTTAACACAAACCTACGTTTTTTTAATGGAACCCCGTTAGTTTTGTTAGCACATCTGAACATATAAACAAATACGTAATCAGTGCCGTTTGTTGCATTGTAAAATGTTAATTACATCGTGTGTATCGTAGAGCAGCGACATACGTAGGGATCCAAAGGGAACGGTGATGAATGTTAGGTACAGAAGAGACTGGAACAGCATATTACGTCCACATGCTAACACCTTTTTATTGGTCTTTTTCACTGACGCACATGTACATTACCATGAGGGGTGAGGTACACGTTCGACGGGCGTTTCATAGGACGTGGAGGACGCATTAATTGGCCAGCCCGTTCTCCTGATCTTACACCTCTAGACTTCTTTCTATGGGGTACGTTAAAGGAGAATGTGTACCGTCATGTGCCTACAACCCCAGAGGATATGAAACAACGTATTGTGGCAGCCTGCGGCGACATTACACCACATGTACTGCGGCGTGTACGACATTCATTGCGCCAGAGATTGAAATTGTGTGCAGCAAATGATGGCCACCACATTGAACATCTATTAGCCTGACATGTCGGGACACACTCTATTCCAGTCCGTAATTGAAAACGGAAACCACGTGTGTACGTGTACCTCAGCCCTCATGGTAATGTACATATGCGTCAGTGAAAAAAACCAATAAAAAGGTGTTAGCCTGTGGACGTAATGTGCTGTTCCAGTCTCTTCTGTACCTAAGGTCCATCACCGTTCCCTTTGGATCCCTACGTAATTCGGTGCTCTCCGA
Organism: Schistocerca serialis cubense; assembly: GCF_023864345.2. Lineage (NCBI taxonomy): Eukaryota > Metazoa > Arthropoda > Insecta > Orthoptera > Acrididae > Schistocerca > Schistocerca serialis. The sequence goes on along the minus strand of NC_064641.1, from coordinate 533,514,543 downwards.
TACACACGATCGAACAGCGGAGGAGTGGTACTCAAGCGTCAACTTTAGGTTACAATATCTCCGTACTTAATTATCATTTTACAATGCACCAAACGGTACTGATTACGTATTTGTTTATATGTTCAGATGTGCTAACAAAACAAACGGGGTTCCATTTAAAAAAACGTAGGTTTATGTTAAAAAACATACTTCCGTGCATTTTTGTATGGTTTGTATTAAACATTTACACTAGCCCCTCTCCTCGCGTTCGGTCTGTAGAATCGATTCGTCAGTATTTGATGTGGTTTACGAAATATATCCCACGGTAACGTTAGGTGACTCACCCTGTATATATATATATATATATATACACTCCTGGAAATTGAAATAAGAACACCGTGAATTCATTGTCCCAGGAAGGGGAAACTTTATTGACACATTCCTGGGGTCAGATACATCACATGATCACACTGACAGAACCACAGGCACATAGACACAGGCAACAGAGCATGCACAATGTCGGCACTAGTACAGTGTATATCCACCTTTCGCAGCAATGCAGGCTGCTATTCTCCCATGGAGACGATCGTAGAGATGCTGGATGTAGTCCTGTGGAACGGCTTGCCATGCCATTTCCACCTGGCGCCTCAGTTGGACCAGCGTTCGTGCTGGACGTGCAGACCGCGTGAGACGACGCTTCATCCAGTCCCAAACATGCTCAATGGGGGACAGATCCGGAGATCTTGCTGGCCAGGGTAGTTGACTTACACCTTCTAGAGCACGTTGGGTGGCACGGGATACATGCGGACGTGCATTGTCCTGTTGGAACAGCAAGTTCCCTTGCCGGTCTAGGAATGGTAGAACGATGGGTTCGATGACGGTTTGGATGTACCGTGCACTATTCAGTGTCCCCTCGACGATCACCAGTGGTGTACGGCCAGTGTAGGAGATCGCTCCCCACACCATGATGCCGGGTGTTGGCCCTGTGTGCCTCGGTCGTATGCAGTCCTGATTGTGGCGCTCACCTGCACGGCGCCAAACACGCAGACGACCATCATTGGCACCAAGGCAGAAGCGACTCTCATCGCTGAAGACGACACGTCTCCATTCGTCCCTCCATTCACGCCTGTCGCGACACCACTGGAGGCGGGCAGCACGATGTTGGGGCGTGAGCGGAAGACGGCCTAACGGTGTGCGGGACCGTAGCCCAGCTTCATGGAGACGGTTGCGAATGGTCCTCGCCGATACCCCAGGAGCAACAGTGTCCCTAATTTGCTGGGAAGTGGCGGTGCGGTCCCCTACGGCACTGCGTAGGATCCTACGGTCTTGGCGTGCATCCGTGCGTCGCTGCGGTCCGGTCCCAGGTCGACGGGTACGTGCACCTTCCGCCGACCACTGGCGACAACATCGATGTACTGTGGAGACCTCACGCCCACGTGTTGAGCAATTCGGCGGTACGTCCACCCGGCCTCCCGCATGCCCACTATACGCCCTCGCTCAAAGTCCGTCAACTGCACATACGGTTCACGTCCACGCTGTCGCGGCATGCTACCAGTGTTAAAGACTGCGATGGAGCTCCGTATGCCACGGCAAACTGGCTGTCACTGACGGCGGCGGTGCACAAATGCTGCGCAGCTAGCGCCATTCGACGGCCAACACCGCGGTTCCTGGTGTGTCCGCTGTGCCGTGAGTGTGATCATTGCTTGTAAAGCCCTCTCGCAGTGTCCGGAGCAAGTATGGTGGGTCTGACACACCGGTGTCAATGTGTTCTTTTTTCCATTTCCAGGAGTGTATATATATATATATATATATATATATATATATATATATATATATATATATATGATGACTTTGGAACATTATTAAGGTAAATACATTGTTTGTTCTCTATCAAAATCGTTCATTTTCTGACTATGCCTATCAGTAGTTAGTGCCTTCAGTAGTTAGAATCTTTTATTTAGCTGGCAGTATTGGCGCTCGCTGTACTGCAGTAGTTCGAGTAACGAAGATTTTTGTGAGGTAAGTGATTCATGAAAGGTAAAGGTTATTGTTAGTCAGGGCCATTCCTTTGTAGGGATTTTTGAAAGTCAGATTGCGTTGCGCTAAATAAATTGTGTGTCAGTTTAGTGCTGATCAGAATAGGTAAAGGGCGAAATGTCTGAGTACATTCAGTTCTGCTCAGCTGTTTGAAAATCAAATAATGTAAGAGATTTACCAGCACAGACATTCATAAATTTTTCTAAGGGGACGTTTCACAGTGAACCTAGGGATATTTAGGAATGTGGAAATCTCGCGGTGTAGACGTATGACACAAGCGACACCCAATCACCTGACCACGTTAGAAGTCCGTGAGTTCCTTGGAGCGCTCCATTCTGCCCTCTCACGACGTCTAATGACTACTGAGGTCGATGATATGGAGTACGTGGCAGTTAGTGGCAGCACACTGCACCTAATTTGAGAAAACGTATGTTTTTGGAGGTGTCCAGATACTTTTGATCACACAGTGTATCTACAGCAGGGTTACTCTTTGCACTCAAAATAATTCATCGGGTCAGTGTAGTTAAATCTTGCTTATTTGCTTTGTTTTTAAACTGCTAAGAGTTGATGTACATTTTAAATAGCGTTGTAAACAAATCATCTTCTTCATTGTCTCCCATGTGTTTGTTTGGTGGAGTACTGCCTCATTTATACTAATGCAACAGTTTATATCATAAGGCTCATTTTAATAGCTCTTAATCTTGGCGCCAACGATGGGATCCTGCCACCACCTGTCACTAACTTTGTTAGAAGCTGTATAGCAACGCCGACACCGCTGGGAAACGGGACAAGGAAGAGGAAGAAGAAGAAAAACAGAAGGAAAAAAGTTTAGTCGTTATTAGCCAACTTGTTGGTGTAACTAAAACTAAGAGAATACTTGCAACTAGCAAAAGGTAGGACTTCATCCAGGAATAGCGTAACTGATAGTGACTTAATGAGGGCAGCAACCCACCATAAAATGCTAGAAAACAGTTTTATCCTGAAATTGATGTCGGAATGTAGATCTAAATTCTCGTTTTCCTTGCCATAAGTTTCGTGTTTAAAACTAAGTTGTGGACGACGTTTTGCGCTGTGTTCTGAGCTAATAGATACTGGTACTGTATTTAACATCTTACTACCACCAAAATTAAATTGTAACAACGCCGTGTGAAGACCAAAGATATTTTTTGTTTAATGCAGTCCATCACAAGTTAGTTTCTCATACCAATGTTTCCAACTTATGGGAGCACCTGTACACTTAGTGTCAACGAAAGGATTAACATAGCCGGCCGAAGTGGCCGTGCGGTTAAAGGCGCTGCAGTCTGGAACCGCAAGACCGCTACGGTCGCAGGTTCGAATCCTGCCTCGGGCATGGATGTTTGTGATGTCCTTAGGTTAGTTAGGTTTAACTAGTTCTAAGTTCTAGGGGACTAATAACCTCAGCAGTTGAGTCCCATAGTGCTCAGAACCATTTGAACCATTTTTGGATTAACATAAGCCGCACTCTGTCGAGGTCTACGATAGAAAATGAATTACTCCATATGAAAATAAACTGTCAAGTCTTACTCTTCTTACTAATGACTGCTCTGTGAAGACGGTGTTCGTTTTTGTAGGTTACGATTTGGCAATTATTTATCTTTATCTGCATGGCTAGATTCTGTTTTCGAAACCACCGCAGCCAGTTAATCAAAGAGTGTTAAGTCGTTATTTGCTGTCAGCTTCTCAATTGCGTATTCATAGATCTATGTGTTATCACGCATTAACTGTTTGCACATCATGTTTCCTGAGTTGTAGATTTTGAAATAGTCTGCAATGGCCGTATAGAGTCACAAGTAGTATTTCTATGCTACACCACTTATTTTACGTATTTCTGTTTATTTTCTAACATAGTGTCTAGTTACGGAAGAAACGTACACACAATCAGGTGGTAACCAGCTGTAGGAAGAAAACGAGAAGTACATATATCACTGATTGCCAACAGCGGGCTGCAGGAAAGCTGTTATTGTGGCTTATAACTCGTTTTCAGTTGTGATGTAGTGGAGATATGAAAAAGATACGTCACCAAACGGAGATGATGATTCAATTGGTATCTGACTAGAACAAGGAGGAATTAAGGATGAAGGCGTATAGTTGTGTAGATAACAGGGAGGTGATTTAAAATTTTGGGATGATGGATTCTGGTGGTACTTCATAGTGTACAGTCCTGTGGTTTTGTTGCACTGGATGGCAAACAAGTACTTTAAAATTTTATTTTTGTGGGACTCACAGCCTTAATGTATTTTGAGAACGTAAACATGGTCCACGTAGGCTGCAATCTGTTTATTATTTGTGTAAATAGCAAATTTCAACGTGGCTCATTTACTAGTACACATTTTAGGCTTTACGCTTCATATCAAATTTACCACATTGCCACATGTACCAGCGACGTAGTGAAACGTGAAATGAAGCGTGAAGCTTGAAATATCCACTTGAAAATAACCCACGTTTGAAATTGGCTAATTACAGAGATAACTGGTAGATTACACAATGTTGGACCATATTTTAACTCTCAGTGAACGAATTAATATACTAGCGTGTGTGATTCTAAATGTCGGTTTTTATATCAGAAATTTCACTATCCATTTAATGATGGAGAAGTTGATTTGACGAGAAATAGTAGGAGACAGAAAGCTACGTACCTCTAGGGACGTCAGAAATAACTATCGTGACAGAATGCAGCCTGCACCAGTCTTTGGAGATGCACTTTCATTCCTCGCAGCACAGTTGCAGTGAATTGATTTCTAAATCTCTTCTGACAGTTTGCTATTCAATGGAACGCCGTTACATAGGAGTCAGATGTAAAACATGGATTCTAATTATTATGAACAATGGAGTATTTATTATTTATTTGTGTGTGTGTGTGTGTGTGAGTGTGTGCGTGCGTGCATGTGCATGTTAATTAACGAGTGTAAAAAGGCTAAAACTGACGATAGTAATAGCTTGATTGTTGGAGGCGGTGACTTCAATTTTAAAGTGGGGAATCGTAATGATCTGACAGACGCTAATAGTCACGAGCTAGTAAATGCAATTGCTAATGAATTTTCGAGTCTAGATTGTAATGCGTAATTAGAAGATTTAATGATAAACAGTTGTGTATGAATAACGTGAAGGAGAGTAATATACTGATAGTGCAATTTCTGCCGTAAACGAGGGCATAAAATCAGGAATTGAGGGCAGAAATAACTTGAGAAAGTAATGCACTAAGGGAGGAAAGTATAAAATCACTGTCCATATTTAAAATACTTAGAATATTAGGTTATGGGGTTTGAATGCGAAGTCCGACGGCAGAATCAGCGAACAGAAACGAACATGTTTGGTGTACTGTTATAGGATTATAGTTTAGAGACAAAGAATCAAGAATTATATAAAAGTATCACATATACAAAAACTTGCAGCTTTCACATCGACGAAGATTTATTATGCGTGCAAGTTAGTGAAGCTATAAAAGACAGTGAAACTTGTTCTGCAATCATTGATTTTGAGAATCTCACAAGTCTAGTTCACTTTAAAGAATTCGACCGACATAAACCTTTTCAACCAGTGATTACATGAAGCATTTCCGAGTTGCCAGTTTATGTATTCACAGTGAGGTTCAAAAAATAACCTGGGTGAACGACTCATGGGCACTCGTGCACTTGCATAGCAAAACCCCGATATCAAGCAATATGCATCTTGTAAGAGCTTGATAATGAAATTTGCCGGGCACTGTGGCCGAGCGGTTCTAGGCACTACAGTCCGGAACCGCTTGACTGCTACGGTCGCAGGTTCGAATCCTTTCTCGGGCATGGATGTATGTGATGTGCTTAGGTTAGTTAGGTTTAAGTAGTTCTAAGTTCTAGGAGACTGATGACCTCAGATGTTAAGTCCCATAGTGCTCAGAGCCATTTGAACCATTTTTGATAACGAAATTTATTTGCATATTAGTTGAGTGAAAGACAACAGAAACTAAGGAAAAACTCATCGTTCAAAACTTACGAGCGGGATGAAATTAAAGTACTGCAACGAAAAAAAAAACCTAACTCCATAATTCTGTTAGTGACGATTCTGTTAATAAAGATAATCCGATCATTATCTTCACCAAGCATTAGCCATGGCGTGTAAACAAATCACTAACCCGTTAATATTACAGGATATGAACAAGTTATTATATGTTGTTGACAAGCTAAAGAAAAGAAAGCGAATCTGGAAGAGAAGAAAAACAAAGGGGGCAAGAGACAAGTTGCAGAAGAAATAGAAGCAAGAACTGGAGAAGAACAAAGTACAGAGAAGAGAGGAGATTGAGAATATAACCTCCCGTCAGTTTCGCACCATACTTTATTAATCTCATACGCTGACGATGAAGTTATATTTAATTAATTTGCCATAATCAGTAATAGCTCCTTTGCATCAAACTCATTGTTGTGCCCTTCTGTTACTGTGAAATCCAAGGAAAACTACTAAACGATAAATGACCTTTCTCAAATAATGGATGTTATTAATTAAAACACCCTTTTGTAAACCACCATTGAGGCACTTAACATAAATCAAATACTGTGTGCAATTACACCTATATTCTAGCAATAATCTCCGACCTCGCTACCTAGCACTGTCTCCAGCCTCTTGCACACCCATCTTCCACTAAAGAACTCTTAACACTCGAATCCCGCTCATCCATTCGCACATTGTTGACTGCACTGCAGTCTTTGCTTTAGTTTGTAATCGTTGCATGAGCGCATGACCGATACTATGTAAGGGTACAGCTATGTAAGGGTACTGTACCCTTACACATCCCCACTAAAATAGCACTGTAATATGATAAAATTTAATGGTGACATTAGACTTGAATGTTAAAGTCTAAGAATATGTAGAAAGAGAAAAAAGGAAAAATATGTAAAATTTAAAATAAAAATATTAGAGCAATTATTCAAAACTATTTGATTATTAATGCAGAACCTCAACTCATTAAGAATCATTCTCCTTAAAGTCTCTGTTTTTATTTGCTTGTATTTGGGGTATATAGGAAAAGGCATTTAAGAAATGAAAATTGCTATCACTTAATTACACCGCATTAAAATCGAAGTATATCACTAGCTCATTCAATCAATCTCTAATTACTAACAAGATAAGTCAGGTTAATCACAAGTGCTTGTGCATACTGCATAATATCTTTGAAATAACATGGCAACATGAAACCCAATGCTGGAACATCACATTGAAATAGCAAGGCTAAATGTGACACTTGTTTATTAGCGTTTACTATTCATGTAATTTGTCATAATGAATTGAATGTTAAGCATTAGCCGGCCGCGGTGGTCTCGCGGTTCTAGGCGCGCAGTCCGGAACCGTGGGACTGCTACGGTCGCAGGTTCGAATCCTGCCTCGGGCATGGATGTGTGTGATGTCCTTAGGTTAGTTAGGTTTAAGTAGTTCTAAGTTCTAGGGGACTAATGACCACAGCAGTTGAGTCCCATAGTGCTCAGAGCCATTTGAATCATTTTTTGTTAAGCATTACATAGTCACTGTATTAAGTTAATAGAAACATAGTCCTAATCAAATAAATGTGAATGAAAAGTAAACAAAATAATAAACAGACAAGACAATCAGTCAATCTCTAGTAAACACAACAATCGCGCCACGCATTCCTGTTATTGTTTATGTATGTGTCTCTGACTCAAGCACCTTGCAATGTTTACTTGATGGCACAGAATGTTTAAAACTGATTACACCTAGCTAACAGTAGCTACCTACGACTGTCCACTGTAACCAGCTCACAATAACTACCGACTGTTGTCCAGCTACTTTTAAAGAAGCAAAATGATATGCTCACAAGTAACACGTTCCCTTTTTTACATAGCATTCATTGTTTTGCAACACTTCTTACAGATGATACAGTTTAATGTTTTCTACAAGTTGTAGGCTATGATGCTGACCAGACTGCACCATTTCAATTTCAACCAAATTAGGATGAACACTTTATCTAATTTTCAATAGTCCTCGGCAGTAGTGATGAAACTTTTTTATCTCTTCGTCTACACTTGATAATATCCTGTAAGTACGAATGAGTACTAAATCACCGACTTTGTACATAATGGGCTTCTCTATATTGTCATGTGACAGATTCCGTTGTTCTGTGCGTTTCTCCATCGTTTCCTACGTGATGTTAAAGCGCTCCTCTCGCGTAATTTCATCATCATGCAGAAAGGAAATGTATCCATTAAAGATACTGTCAGGTTTCTTTCCAAAGAGAACTGTACATGGCGGCAATCCTGTTGAATCTACCAACAAACCATTAATTACTGCTGGCCGGAGTGGCCAAGCGGTTCTAGGCACTACTGTCTGGAACCGCGTGACCGCTACGGCCGCAGGTTCGAATCCTGCCTCGAGCATGAATGTGTGTGCTGTCCTTGGGTTAGTTAGGTTTAAGTAGTTCTAAGTTCTAGGGGACTGATGATCTCAGAAGTTAAGTCCCATAGTGCTCAGAGCCTATTAATTACTGTTTCAAAATCTGTCCATAGTTATGTCCATCTTTTATGTTTCTTCCCACAATGTGCACGAAATACACGTCAGAATTCACACATCTGGTGTTCAGTATTGGAATGGACGTGCGCCTCAATGTCGGAGTTGCAATGTGCCAAATACCTCCATCGTTAAGAAAATCTTCCCATAGGTGTGACCGAAATTGTGGACCACTATCTGATAAAATGCACTCTGGCTTGATAGTATTTATGAAGTATTTTGCCCTGACTTTCTTGATTATGATCTTACTGTTGACTTTCCTGAGTGGGTAAAGACGTACAAATTCCGAAAAGAAATCCATCATAGCCAAAATCTGACTAAAATTTTCTTTTGATCTGGGTAGCGGTCGATAGATATCGAGAGCTGAAATTTCACCTAGGGTCTGAGGTATAATGCTACACATGAAGCCTTTGTGCTGAATCGTAGACACTTTAGTTTTCTGACAGAGATCGCAAGATTTTAGAATGTTATTGAAGATCTCTTGTAATTTTAGTACACATTTACATCGCCCAAAACGAGTATAGCTCACGAGCAATGTTGAAAAACAGGAACTGCACTACTCTGGCTCATGCCACATTCCCTTGCGATTTGACTCGAAGTAACACAGGGATTCTTAATCACAGTAGCAAGCGTGCCAATGTACGACGTCTAGAGTGAATACGTTGAGGACATCTTTCAGCGTATAACTCTCTACCTCTCGCGAAATTTCATTGCCATTTACCTTAAGTGAGAAACATTTCGACTTGTCCTTCGAAGGTTGATTCGACGATACTAATCTTACCGTTCCTATTAATGTTGTATTGCGAAACCGTCGAATGGTGTTTACATGTCAATGGCGCGTTAGATAGATACCCGGTATTCGACGAATATTTATTATTTGCATGATATACGAGAGAGAATTGTCAGATGTGCTTCGATAAGTGCCGAAGTGATAAGGAATACAACTCAGTCCAAGATAAGATGATTGCAGCACTGCATTGATACCTTCTGTAAATGGACGTTCGTGCCACCTAGGGGACTTTCGATGATCTTCAAAGGCCTTACTGTTACACATCATCGGATTCGTCTCGATAGCTGCTGTCGGAAAGAAACCAAACTATAGCATCCCATTTAAAAAAGCAAAGTTGACCTTCATATCTCTGAAGCGACCCACCGAGCAACAAAAAAACCCAAGTCATATTATAGACCCCGTTGTTCCAAGGCAACCTTTGTCCCACAAATTTTACAGCTACTATCACGCTTTCGGAGTTTTTCTAGGTGGAAATAGGTAGTGATTCACTCTCAAAACTGTATTGATGAAGCATTAAAAACCACCGGGCAAGTCTGCCGTGCGTCAATTTGCAACTCATCAGGAGTGATAATGTTTTGTGATGTGTCATTACGACCGTATGCCTTCCAATAAAATAAAAACGAAACTTTTCGAAACTCCAAACGGTGGCAAGTGTTTCTCTTTCCAGTATATTTTCGCCCCCAGCTCGGGATTGCGCGATTCGCAAATACAATATTATGATGTTCAGTAACTCCATTAACTTCAATTAACTGATATAATTCAGCGCCTAGAGCATAATCACTTGAATCGGTCCCAAGTTAAAACTTTTTACTTAAGTCATGGTGATAAAGGCTAGGTTCTTCACACAATTTTTTTTTTTTTTTTTTTTTGTTACATCAAACGCTTCTTGATTTTCCTGAGTACATTTCCATATAGCATCCTTTTTAAGCAATTCGATTAAGACAGGAGAAGATAAGCAGCATCCAGAAAGATGAATAATATCCCATTGTTCTTACCGAGAAGCTGTATTAATCAAAATGTCGTCCACATAAGGCGTCAGATGTTTCAACAAATCTTCGCCTAAAGCTTTATTCAGTGCTCTCGTAAAAGCCGCCAAAGAAATCGACAGACAAAAGACATTTTCTGAAATTGGTAACTTCTCACATTTTGAAGAAATGGTGTATACTTTCTACTATTCTCTTCTAACAATAATTGCCAGTAACTACTAGTCAAACGATGACTATTTAGATATTTGACTCCTTTGAGTCTTTGTAACAAAATCTCCATATCTTCAGGCTGTGGTAAAAAATATACTACTCATTGCACGAGCCTTAAGAACAATGCGAATCGTGCCATTCTTCTTTAGTACAGCATGACTATTCATTACCTGAAAGCTCAGCTACTGGATTATTTAACACCCTCTGTATTTCCTTGTTAACAGTCTCCCTTTTGCCAATGGTATCACGTATGATTTTATAAACACATCCTTTAATTAATGCCGATATCTTTGAAAATATGTCGACGTTGCATCTCAGTATCTCTCTCAATTCTTCTCGTTCTGCTTCTGGCACATCCACTAACGCTCTAAGCTTGGTTTGATTACAATTTAGAGTACCCCCTCGTTCCTCTCTCGCAGCTTAGCGTAGATATCAGAATTGTTTAAAGTTATAGTTTCATTTTCTCCTCTACAACGCATCATCCTTATATTCACGCCCGCAGTGCCCTTATCGTCATTCAGAATAAGCGCATTAATTGCAATTCTTCTTTCTTCATTATCCATCCTCGTCCGCTGACAGTACATCTCATATGTATAGCTGCATCTCATCTCTGACAACCAATCAACTCCGAGTATTAGTCCAACATTGTGAGAACCAACGCCCTGCTCATATTCGTCCACTGAATGCGAAATCTTAGTAATGCTTGTCCTTTAATTGGTTTGCTTCGCTTTCCAACTGCGCTGACAATACGTACGCCGTCAACACGAAATGTGAGAATGGTTTCAAGATTGTTGAATTGCGTAAACAGATTTTCAGAAATAGGACTTGCCTCGCTAGCTGAATCAATTAATGCATCCATAACAATATCACATACCTCTACTTCTACAAATGGCATCAGAATTTCTTCATTAGGTTCTTCATCTTCGCGGCACAAATCCTCTATGACGTCATTTACATATTCAGACTTCATGGAATTTTCATAAAATCAGACCCTTGTTCCTCTGACATAGTTTCGGAGGGAGTCGTCTCCGAAACTTTGCTTAGTTTAACTGTTCGGAATCTCGCCGACTGCAATCGAGGCTTCTTGCGGCTTCAGGAGATCGATGCTGTCCTCTGTGTCTGTCACTGTGTGCCCGGTTCGGCGGTTTGTTTCGAGTCCTTCTCGCACATTGTATTCGTTTTTTCTGTGTCTATCGTCGTCTAGGCGACCAAATACTTTCTGTCGTCCGTAACTTGAATTTCTTCCAGCGACGGGCCGTTATGACGATTCGGGTAATTATTATTACTGTTTCCCTCAGGTTGTCCTCATTCGCTCAATTAGCAAACACAGTTGCTCCATAGTTAACTGTGGTATGAGTGGTAACTTCTCACGCACCAAAAATGGTAATTTCTGGATTAATGTAAGCATCAGCTCTTCTTCTTTAATCGGATCGACCAAGTACGCACTATCGTTCCATTACTTTGCATAAATTCACACATTGTACCATGATGTCTTGCATAATTCGACGATGTGAGAATTTTTGATTTTACATCCCATTGTTTTTATTACGATCAAAATTTGTTCAGTAATGCTATTTCAAATTCTTCATACTTCGGATACACTTAAAACCCCAATATTTGCCTCATCCTTTATGTGGCTGACGCAAGTATCTATATAATGCCTCGGAAACGCATTTTTGAATTGTTTAATGAACGCAGTTGCGTGGATGCCTTGTTTCGGTTCATAGTCATGAAATTTTCGACCGCTCAATCCATTGTCAACAATTATTTGCGTCAAACCAACAATATTTCTATCTAGTTCACGTAATACTGCATTAATTTCATCACGCAAAATTTCTTTATTAATTCATTTTGACAGTGTGTCGTTTGTTACCTTTCGTCGTATCTCATGTACCTCATGGCTTAGATCATTACATCGCGTTTTTACGCCATTAACCATCTTAACTATCGACTTTTTGTTAGCTTTACAAGAACTTTTAATTTTGACGATTTCGTCATTTTGAGCCTTAACTTTACTAATACAATCTTCCCCCCATGAACCATGGACCTTGCCGTTGGTGGGGAGGCCTGCGTGCCTCAACGATACAGATAGCCGTACGGTAGGTGCAACCACAACGGAGGGGTATCTGTTGAGAGGCCAGACAAACGTGTGAATCCTGAAGATGGGCAACAGCCTTTTTCGTAGTTGCAGGGGCAACAGTCTGGATGATTGACTGATCTGGCCTTGTAACACTATCCAAAATGGCCTTGCTGTTCTGGTGCTGCGAAGGGCTGAAAGCAAGGGGAAACTACAGCCGTAATTTTTCCCGACGGCATGCAGCTTTACTGTATGATTAAATGATGATGGCGTCCTCTTGGGTAAAATATTCCGGAGGTAAAATAGTCCCCCATTCGGATCTCCGGGTGGGGACAACTCAAGAGGACGTCGTCATCAGGAGAAAGAAAACTGGCGTTTTGCGGATCGGAGCGAGGAATGTCAGATCCCTTAATCGAGCAGGTAAGTTAGAAAATTTAAAAAGGGAGATGGATTGGTTAAGTTAGACATAGTGGGAATTAGTGAAGTTCTGTGGCAGGAGGAACAAGGCTTTTGGTCAGGTGAATACAGGGTTATAACTACAAAATGAAATAAGGGTAATGCAGGAGTAGGTTTAATAATGAATAAAAGTTTAATAATGAATAAAAAAATAGGAGTACGGCTAAGCTACTACAAACAGCATAATGAACGCATTATTGTGTCCAAGATAGACACGAAGCCCACGCCTACTACAGTACAAGTTTATATGACAACTAGCTCTGCAGATGACGAAGAAATTGATGAAATGTATGATGAGATAAAAGAAATTATTCAGGTAGTGAAGGGAGACGAAAATTTAATAGTCATGGGTGACTGGAATTCGATAGTAGGAAAAAGGAGAGAAGGAAACATAGTAGGTGAATATGGATTGGGGCTAAGAAATGAAAGAGGAAGCCGCCTGGTAGAATTTTGCGCAGAGCATAACTTAATCATAGTTAACACTTGGTTCAAGAATCATGAAAGAAGGTTGTATACATGGAAGAACCCTGGAGATATTAAAAGGTATCAGATAGATTACATAATGGTAAGACAGAGATTTAGGAACCACGTTTTAAATTGCAAGACATTTCCAGGGGCAGATGTGCCAGAGGTTGTACAGAGTTTTAGGGAGAGCATAAGGGAACAATTGACAGGAATGGGGGAAAGAAATACAGTAGCAGAAGTATGGGTAGCTTTGAGGGATGGAATAGTGAAGGCAGCAGAGGATCAAATAGGTAAAAAGACAAGGGCTAGTAGAAACCCCTGGGTAACAGAAGAAATATTGAATTTAACTGATGAAAGAAGGAAATATAAAAATGCAGTAAATAAAGCAGACAAAAAGGAATATAAACGTCTCAAAAATGATATCGTCAAGAGGTGCAAAATGGCTAAGCAGGGATGGCTACAGGACAAATGTAAGGATGTAGAGGCTTATCGCGCTAGGGGTAAGATAGATACTGCCTACAGGAAAATTAAAGCGACAGAAACTTCCTGGCAGATTAAAACTGTGTGCCCGACCGAGACTCGAACTCGGGACCTTTGCCTTTCGCGGGCAAGTGCTCTACCAACTGAGCTACCGAAGCACGACTCACGCCTGGTACTCACAGCTTTACTTCTGCCAGTACCTCGTCTCCTACCTTCCAAACTTTACAGAAGCTCTCCTGCGAACCTTGCAGAACTAGCACTCCTGAAAGAAAGGATATAGCGGAGACATGGCTTAGCCACAGCCTGGGGGATGTTTCCTGAATGAGATTTTCAGTCTGCAGCGGAGTGTGCGCTGATATGTAACTTCCTGGCAGATTAAAACTCCGTGACCGACCGAGATTCGAACTCGGGACCTTTGCCTTTCGCGGGCAAGTGCTCTAACAACTGAGCTACCGAAGCACGACTCACGCCCGGTACTCACAGCTTTACTTCTGCCAGTACCTCGTCTCCTACCTTCCAAACTTTACAGAAGCTCTCCTGCGAACCTTGCAGAACTAGCACTCCTGAAAGAAAGGATATAGTGGAGACATGGCTTAGCCACAGCCTGGGGGATGTTTCCTGAATGAGATTTTCACTCTGCAGCGGAGTGTGCGCTGATATGAAACTTCCTGGCAGATTAAAACTCCGTGACCGACCGAGACTCGAACTCGGGACCTTTGCCTTTCGCGGGCAAGTGCTCTAACAACTGAGCTACCGAAGCACGACTCACGCCCGGTACTCACAGCTTTACTTCTGCCAGTACCTCGTCTCCTACCTTCCAAACTTTACAGAAGCTCTCCTGCGAACCTTGCAGAACTAGCACTCCTGAAAGAAAGGATATAGCGGAGACATGGCTTACCCACAGCCTGGGGGATGTTTCCAGAATGAGATTTTCACTCTGCAGCGGAGTGTGCGCTGATATGAAACTTCACACAGTTTTAATCTGCCAGGAAGTTTCATATCAGGGAATAAGAGGGAATAAGATTAGGAAGTGAGACACTTAAAGTAGTAAAAGAGTTTTGCTATTTGGGGAGCAAAATAACTGATGATGGTCGAAGTAGAGAGGATATAAAATATAGACTGGCAATGGCAAGGAAAGCGTTTCTGAAGAAGAAAAATTTGTGAACATCGAGTATAGATTTAAATGTCAGGAAGTCGTTTCTGAAAGTATTTGTATGGAGTGTAGCCGTGTATGGAAGTGAAACGTGGACGATAAATAGTTTAGACTTGAAGAGAATAGAAGCTTTCGAAATGTGGTGCTACAAAAGAATGCTGAAGATTAGTTCGATAGATCACATAACTAATGTGGAGGTATTGAATAGGATTGGGGAGAAGAGGAGCTTGTGGCACAACTTGGCTAGAAGAAGGGATCGGTTGGTAGTGTTACCTCCCCCTCACTTATCGACCTTAATGACAGTGAAAAATTAAACCGCGTGTACCTAATGGAAATTTGGGACAAGCAATCGTCACCGAAGTTAATCTGTCGGTAAAGAGGGAGGAAAGGGTTACATCTAAATGAAAGGAAAAATGCAAATGAAATTGGTGGAAATTAATTTTGAAAAATGGTTAAGTTAATAAAGAAAGTAAATGTGTGGTCGTTACGTTAACAATTAACTGGCATTAATTAGGTATTTCAGATTTGGGGAAAATTACGGTCGCCAGTCCTATGGACAACTACTATAATAACTGAAAAAGAAAGGTTGTTGCACATATAATTAGCACTAAAAGCGTGGCAACTGAAGGTTGACACATGTTGTGTGAAAACTGAATGTTTGTCAAAAGTAATAAATTTCGCTACACTCTGACTTAATTTAGAAAAAGAATTAATAAAACTGGAAAATTGAAGGTTAATTTAGTGACTGAAAGTAATAGTGAACTTTGTTTCTGAAGCACTACGAAATTCAATAAAGTAACATTAATCTTGTGCTACCTAAACAATCATTTCAGAAGCTACTAGAATCTACGCAATTTAAAAATAAGAGATTTAACTCTGAATTTGAATTAAATGATTCTGAACAATTAACAATAGTAAAATTTAGTACATACCAAGCTGAGCTGTAGTCACAGGTAAGCTAAAACATGGTAACAAACCTCGCACTCTTAATTTGTACTTATGTGATCTAAATATTATAGCCAGCTATGAATATTTTAACTGAACTTTGAAATTAAATCAGTGAAATGGAATGATATTACTTTAATGCTGGCGTTTGAATTTCAACGGCACTTGGGTTCATTTCGGAAAAGGAAGGGACCCTGCTTGGTAATGCAATTGGGACAATGAGCAACAAAGATTCATGGTAAGTTGCTATATTTTAGTGATGCTAACGGAACAATTTTAAAAGCTGAGGTCTGCCATACATTTCTAAAACTTTACGTGCTTCTAGTCTTCCTTGTTGGTTGATTGAAGGTTTGAAGTCGTCGGTCGAGGAGGTGGCGACAATCCTTCATTGTCGGCCGTAGCTGTTGGAGAAGCCGGATGTAGGCGCGCCTTCTTCTCGACACGGTCTCCAGCCGAAACGGACTCTTGATGGGTGCCAGCTAACGTTTCCCGTCCGCGACACCATGTTAGAAACTAACATAGCAAGTCGAGCGCAATTACATGCTGTCAAACCCCGAAAGCGCGGCAACTCGCGGGAGCGTCACACAACACACCTGCTCCACCGCCCTACTCCCGCCAGACTCTGCTCTGCCCGTGCTCCACGCGGCAGAGTGAACACTACCAAAGATCCTAAACACTTTGGTTCTCCACACGACCTATCGATGTAATCGTTCGATTGCATAGCTTTTCCCTAGGCCAGACTCAGAGTAAAAATACAAATAATATTTACAAAACAAATCAATTATACATCGACATAAATGCATATATATATATATATATATATATATATATATATATATATATATATATATATATATACATATATATATATATACAAACAGTAAAACAGTTACAATATATAAAGACACAGAAATGTCATATCTTCAGGTACCAAAATAAGGAAAAAAAGGTATAGCACAATAGATGGAAATAGAAGCATATGCATTTCCGGCGTTACAGTAGGACATGTTCTGAGACATCGAGAGATGACCAATTTAATATTTGAGGGCAGTGTGGAGGGTAAAAATCGTAGAGGGGTACCAAGAGATGAGTACACGAAGGAGATTCAGAAGGATGTAGGCTGCAGTAGGTACTGGGAGATGAAGAAGCTTGTACAGGATAGAGTAGCATTAAGAGGTGCATCAAACCAGTCTCAGGACTGAAGACCACAACAACAACAAAACAACAAAAGTACAATCTTCGGTATGCCTACACCGTCAATAAACTTGTATTTTAAGATCTGTAACACTAATCTCCGGCCTCGCCAACGTGCAACCCTCTCTAGCCTCTCGCACACCCGACTTCCACTCAACCTTTGTGTTGTGTCGGTAGCTGGGCCGACACCGTGAAGTAGAGATGGCTGAAAATGAACTCAAGACTAAAGCAGCCTGGCGTGAAGTCTGGAACATGAGAACTTATAAATGAATAAGAAGAAAAGTATGTAGATGCTTATTACTTATCTTTTATTTAGTCCTTGGAATACATCTCTCTTGAATACTCGTAAGCTATAGGCACTGATACAACTGGCGCCTTGCTAGTTCGTACAACTGGGCGGTAGCTAGGTTCTCGTACAACTGGGGTCCTCATACAACTGGGGTCCTCATACAACTGGGGTCCTCATACAACTGGGCGGTAGCTTGGTTCTCGTACAACTGGGGCTAGTCCACTCTCGTATCACGAGACCTGCCTTGGTGGTGGCGCTAGGTCTGCGATCACAGTGGCGACACGCGGGTCCGACATGTACTACATGTCGGACCCGCGTGTCGCCACTGTGATCGCAGACCTAGCGCCACCACCAAGGCAGGTCTCGTGATACGAGAGTGGACTAGCCCCAGTTGTACGAGAACCAAGCTACCGCCCAGTTGTATGAGGACCCCAGTTGTATGAGGACCCCAGTTGTATGAGGACCCCAGTTGTACGAGAACCTAGCTACCGCCCAGTTGTACGAACTAGCAAGGCGCCAGTTGTATCAGTGCCTATAGCTTACGAGTATTCAAGAGAGATGTATTCCAAGGACTAAATAAAAGATAAGTAATAAGCATCTACATACTTTTCTTCTTATTCATTTATAAGTTCTCATGTTCCAGACTTCACGCCCGGCTGCTTTAGTCTTGAGTTCATTTTCAGCCATCTCTACTTCACGGTGTCGGCCCAGCTACCGACACAACACTTTGCTTTAGTTTATGATCGCTGCATAAAGCGTATGGTCGATACTGTGTAATGGTACAGCTATGTAAGGGTACTGTACTCTTACAAGAGTAAAACGAAGTGGGAAACATTAAGCCTTATCACCGTTAGGGACAGTGCCAATGTAATCCTGCCTCATGTAGTAAATTAACATAGCGTTTGTGTTTCACGACGTGGGCGAGATAATTCTTTGTGATATAATCAGCTGAGCACTGTGTCACTGACAGAGTTACTGACTGCATTCCCGCGTTTGTGAATTTTGCACGTGGCATATGGGCTCGTTTCCTGAGTTAACATTTTCCCTCGGAAGTTAAAGGAGCGGAACATTTACTGCACACAATCATTTAAGTGCATATGTGTTTGTGTATACATAGCAGCGTCTACCACCAAAGGAACAGGCAACAGCAGACATTATCGCTTTGAGTTACTGTTGGGTAACTTTTTTTATTTAAACGTACCGTCCGTGCCACGAATAAACTCATGCGAACGATTGACGTCATAGTTGCGTCAGAGCTGTATCGACAGCCGTTTGCATCATACGCTGCGCTTGACGTTATGTCGGTTTAGCACAGACTTGGCGACGCTGTAAAACCATCATAGTCTTCTGCATCCATCGTTACTGCCCAACCCGCCCCCCCTCTCACTCTCTCCCCCTCTCACTCCAGTTTTCATTTACACAGTGATAGAACCTGAAGCCATTCTCCCAAACCTCTAATAAGAGGAATCGAAATAATTCAAGTTTAATTTGCGTGTAGTGATGTGACTGCCATGCATGCTGTATTTAAACCACAGTGTCCACAATCATCTTATTTAGGTGCAACGAAACATGAAAAATCATAGTATATAATTAGACAACCCCCCCCCCCCCCCCGTCCCCAAAGATATTTGCAGGACAACCTAAGTAATAATTTTGTGAAGTTCCTGCCACCATTGATTACATTATTACTAAATTTTTTGTTACCTCTTTCATTTCAATCTGCTATTTATTTATTTATTTAATTATTTTGCTGGAACGGTTACATTACGAATGCCCTATGAGGAAATAAGCTACCAATTAAATTGTGTCCATCTTTCCTTTTTTAACCGAAAAAGATGGTATATTCCGTTTACTTTCGTTGGTAGTCACTGACGACTCATTACTAAATATTGCTTATGACTCTACATAGTAAAATGATATTGACACTAGCGTTCTAGCGTTAGAGCTCGTAAATTTTTTTTTTATTTGGCAATACATTTCTGACAAACTTCAATTTTTCTAAATTGTAGTCAATGAGGCACCGATTACAAGTATCTGCTTATAAAAAAATACTGAATTGTGCTTACGTTACAGCAAAGTTAGAAAAACAAAATCTGTAAAAATCTTCAGAAAAACGTTTCCAATTTTTGTAGAATCGTGAATACTCTATCAACCGTTTAGAAGTGTGGGTAATATGAGAGTATTATATGCTAAAAATTACAGATAAATTATACTTCATCAGCGTAGGAACGTCAGTAGTTGTATTTAGCCTTTGAAGTAGTTAACTGTATGTTTCCAGAAGGAATTACGCAGCGGGGAGTGTAGATAAATGAAATAGGTTTCCGTCACAACTGAGTGAAACGAAACTTACTTTGTGTATATTTTTCTGCTTTACGCAGGGCAATGACTGATCGATTACATTTCGATAGCGCAGTCACATAGACTCTATTTCTTTTCATAACAGCTTCGTCATATATCTTTCGACCATCTGTCTGACTGAACCAACACACAGTCTGCGAACTGAAGCACCCGCTGTCTCCGTTTGAATCCGCGGACCGCGCCACTCCTCATGCGGCCAGAGATTGTGTAAGAGCAAGACACGTTGACCAGGTACTAGGAGGTATGCTTTCTTTTACCTCCATGCAAGTATGCATAGACTGAGTTTTTGGTTTCGCAGTCGGTCTATGCTGGGACATGCCAAATGTTGGGAATGCTGTCAAATATAAGTCGGATTTATCTTCACTTTCACTGATGACAGCAATGTCGTCGTAGAATCTTACCATCGATATTCTTTTATCTTGGATTTTAATCCCACTCCTACGCTTATAATTTATTTTCGTTATTGCTTCTTCGAACAGAGGGATTGAACAGCAAGTGAGAAAGACTGCATCCTTCTCATACACCCTTTTCAATATGAGCACTTCATTCTCGGTCTTTCATTCTTGTTGTTCCTTGATATTATACGTATTGTATATTACTCGTAATTCCCTAGGACTGAATAATTTTTGTTAGACTTAGGAGCATTTTCCACTACTTTATATCGTCGAACGTGTTTTCTAAACCGACAGATCATGTTTATGTTCCTTGATTCTTCTTAAATTTTTGTTCTTTTTAACAAGAGCAAATCCGGAACCGTCTCTCTGGTGCATTTATCTTCCTTAAACTGTTCATCACCTTAAAAATCTTCAACTTTCGTTTCCATTCAGTTGTACATTATTGTGTCAGTGACATGGTTTGCATCAGCCGTTCTGCTGATTGGGCCAACATTCTCACGGTTTTATGTTCTTGCTGTTTTTGTGACGTTATGGGTGATTCTTTATCGAATGTTGAACGGTAAGTCTCCACCAGCCTCGAAGATTCTGCAAAGCCTCAAGGATATTGGTATGATTGTTACTTTCCGCAATAGTTTTCGACATTCGATAGTAATCATGTCTATGGCTTTAAAAGTTCCTTTAAAGCCCTGCCTTTAATGAGGGATCCCCTATGCCATCGATATTTGTTGCCATTTCTACTTGCAATAAATCTGTTAGTCGACCTCCCCCCCCCCCCGCCCCACTCCCCCCACTTATCGGTTCTCTCTGCTCTGCCTTTAGCAGTGGAATTTCTCTTGCATTCTTGATGCTGACGCCTTCACTCTTAATTTTAGCGACAGTTATTTTGTCTTACCTATAAGGTGAACCAGTTATTTGCAAAATCTCCTCTTTGTGTGTCTTTATATATTTTTCTGCAAACATTTAAACGTGCCTACCCTGCACTAGCGACTGATTTAATCCTCATTTAAATCGTTGTATTCCTTCCCATTCCTGAGTATCTCTGCACTTTTCTTTCACTGATCAGTTCAAGGGGTTCTTCTGCTACCCAAAGTTTCTCCGCACTTGCCTTCCTTGTATGTCTGTTTAGCTTCTGTGGTTGTCCTTTCCAGATATACAAATAAATAACTATAAGCAAATATGGCAAGGAAATAGTCTTTGTACAGAAAGAACGGAAGAAATTTATGATTTAACGTTACCTCAAAATCGAGCCCATTACAGATGTTGCACAATCTCGGACTGAAAAAATATGGCGTAACTTTTCAATACCATGAAACGAAACTCTTCGTAAAAGAAATTAGTGCATGCATTCCTTTAAACTGATTTATAGATTCTCTATTATTGGACACGATCCGACAGATGTACTGAAGCGTTCACGTATTAGTGTCTGATCAGCGAAGGATTTAAACTAATAGACAGTGCTGTGAATGTTAATGCTTTCAGAGACGTCAGGTGTACCCTGTCGCACGTATCAAAACAAAAATTTTAATACGAAACGTTTGTTTCGTTAACTGCTTTCAGACACAGCTTGAGTACGGAATTATAGGGCAGCTGAAAATCCTAAGGTACATAAATCACGCAGACCTGAAGAAGCTGACTGATGGTGGCAAGCTTATTACTTCTTTCAATGCTCTGTTAATGGAACGAAGCGTTTACTTTGTTTTTAGCTCAGAATGATATATCACCATGTGGTGACGAGAGGGAAAATTTATCGCCCTTCTTAGCTCTCTAATTGTTTACTCCACAATAACCTTTAGTTTAACTTTTATCTCTGGACCGTGCAAAACCCTTTGCTGTAGCTCGTAAATTACGAAGTCGTAGGTATCGACAGATCAAAGCGTGTTATTTTCCGAGAAACGTGCATAACGGAATTAACATCCAGCTGCTGTTAGTAGCGTAGCAGTTTATTTGCTATTATTCATTACAGATATGGTTCTTTCACCTTAAATGCAATAAAATTCAGAGTGATTATGCATATATGTTCATACGATCACAGCTCCACATGACGAGGCGTACATCGCATTCATTCTTGAGTTCTTTGTTGTCCGTTTTAAAATTGATTTTTAAAAACCTCTTTGAGTCATAAGCGATGACAGCTACAGTCTGCAATGATGTAAATAATTCAGTTATTACACGCTCTTATATCGAGAAATATTATGGTAAATGGCAGGGGAAAATCAGTCGCAGCAGTGTATAAATTTAAAATAAACAGGAAGAAAAATGGAGAACAAAGTGTTAGATTTTCAGTTTTGTACAGCCGTTTCTTATTACTACTGCAGTTTTTAGGTCATTAGCTTCACATATTGATTCACACTGAGGTAACGAAAGTCATGCGATACCTCCTAATATCTTGTCGGACCTCCTTCTGTCCAGACTAGTGCAG